>NC_136524.1:8619024-8684024 GCF_053919585.1 Euprymna scolopes
CCACTCTTCCCATGTTAAATAATAATTTCAAAATAATAAATGTTAATATTTCAGTGCGCAGGTCAAAATCTGCAAAAGAAGTGATTTGTTTTTATTTGTTCACGTTGTTATGGGTTAATGTTTATGCTCGCATGCGCAACTGGATGTCGTAAACCGGAAAATGGGTTACATCACTCGTTACAAGGTCATTTGAGCTTTATAATTTTATATATATATATATATATATATATATATATATATATATATATATATATATATATACAAACATATTTTATATATATATGTATATATATATATATGTAAGTATGTACATAATATTTTACATATATTTTATATATATATAATATTTTATAGAGATATCTTATATATATAATATTATATATATATAATATTTTACATTATATATATATAAATTTTCCCCAAAAAACTGATTAAAAACTTTGCTGCATGCCTGAATACCCTTTATATAAAATTTCAAATGCTTAGACCCAAAATACGCCTAATAGTTTGCTAGAGACCGCAAAGGTCAAATCTTTTTAACTTTGACCCCTTGGAAACAAAATTTTCAGAAAAAATATGATTAAAACGCTTGCCCTATGTCTGAATACACTTTATGTAAAATTTCAAATGTTTAGACCAAAAATTGGCTGAGTAATTTGGTAAAGACCACAGAGGTCAATTTTTTAAAAACTTTTACTCCAATTATGACCCCTTAACATTTATTGTTTTGGACTCAAATCAAGTTATTAAGTTACATCCATGTCCAAGGAACCTATATCTAAAATTTAAAGTGTTTAGACCCAAAACTATCGGAGGAGTTTGGTACAGTTCTCAAAGGTCAAATCGTTGAACTTTGGCCCCTTAACAGCCAAATTCACTTTTTATATATATATACTAGCATTTCAACCTGGCGTTGCCCGGCTGTTTGGAGGTGTATGCTGAGCAAAAATAACAAAATAAAAAGCACAGTCAATTTTTTTAACTTTCACCCCTATTATGACCCCTTAACATTTATTGTTTTGGACTCAAATCAAGTTATTAAGTTAGATCCATGTCCAAGGAACCTATATCTTAAATTTCAAGTGTTTAGACCCCAAATTGTCGGAGGAGTTTGGTAGAGTTCTCAAAGGTCAAATTATTGAACTTTAACCCCTTAACAGCCAAATTCCTGGCCGAAACCGATCACATAGATTTTCCCAAATCTCAGTATCCTGTATATTAAATTTGGAGTCTGTAGACTGAAAATTTACAGAGTTATTGTGTAGGGAAATGTACACAGAGACAGACACACAGACACCTTCACGTTTATATATATATATATATATATATATATATATATATATAGCAACCGAATAGTGTAATGGTTTGAAGCGCTGACTGCCAAGCGTGGTCAAGTTTCGATCCTTTCTTGAGGTAGTTGCTGGTCTAACCGCACTGATGTGCTGTGATACAGCGAAACAGTACTGTATGTGGATGACTATGATGCTACCTACCTTAGATTGAGCATATTGGGAGTGATATACAAACATATTAAGAAATGCTCTTGGTGTAAACAAATAAAACATTGTTAATTCACTATCCAGCATACCAGCATCCAAAAAGCGTAATGTTTGAAGTATTGACTGTCGTTTGGGTGATCGAGTTTTGATCCTGGCTTGAGGTAGCTGTTTGTCTAGCCACTCTGATGAGCTTTGATACAGCGAAACAATACTGTCTCTGGATGAATATATATATATATATATATATATATATATATATATATATATATATATATATATATATATATATATATATAATGTTTTGATTTATTGAAAATCCGGAAATTTAGCTTTTAAAACTAAGGGTAATTTAAAGAAAACAATTTGAGTTGAAATGCATCTGTACACGTTCAAATATGTCATTCACTCACTCAACAAGATAAAAAAAAAAAAAAATTTTAAAAATAAAATAAAATAAAACCAAAACACTTACCTACGAATAAAACTCTAGCCATCATTCCAGGAAACACAATTATAAACAAAGGTAAGAATTTTAAATAACCAGCCAGAATTGTTCCACCTTTGACATGAGAAAGATTTTTGGCTGCCAGAGCACGTTGAACAATCACCTGGAATATGCATGATATATATTTTCAAGGTTTATATAAACAAAAATCAGCACTAGACAGACAGACAGACAGACAAACAGACAGACAGGGAGACACACACGCGCTCGCACACACATGTATATATATACATACATGCATATATCTGTTCATATATATAATATATGTTTGTATACGTATATATGTACATATATATATACACATATATATATGTACATATACATATATGTGTACATATATATGTGCATATGCATACATATACATACATATATCTATACATATACATATGTATATATACATACATATATGTATGTAATAATATATATATTTATACATATATATATGTATACATATATATATATATATACACACACATATACGTACATATATATATATATATACATATATACACATATATATGTATATGTATTATACATATGCATGTACATATATATTAGTGATAGGACGATTTCAAATTTTTCCCTATTCTGATACAATTATTGAGTCTCTTCTACATTCCCGATTTCGATACAATTACCGATTCTGATTCCGATTCTTTTAAAATTCATAAATAATAATAAATGAAAATTCTCGTATATGTTTGCAAATATAAGAAATACAATCGGGGTGACAGTAGGGGTATTACACGATTATATCTTTCTAAATATTTCTCTCAAGTGTGGTTTTTGTTCAAGACAACTAATGATTTATTTTGATTTCAAAACCAACCCAATTTTTATTAGTTCATCATTAGTGCACAAAATGCCATTTGAATTGTTTGTTAATAAATTGAAAAATAGTCAACGATTTGTATGCAAAACAAGAAGACCATGTAAGAACAGAATACTTAACAAATTTGTTAAGAACGAGCTTCTAAATGATAATGTTACTGTGTGAGAAAAATACTTTTAACAGGGGGGGGCAGAAGATTTGATAACTATCATGCGCCATCCCTCTATTAAAAAATGTTTATAATTTTATCCTAATTATAAAAAAAATGTTCGATTGACTTGTTTTACTGTCAAAAGAAAGAGATACAAATGATGATGATGATGATGATGATGATGATGATGATGATGATGATTAGTCTGATTTCACTTATGAACGTCTCTCTGGACAGGGATGGGATTCATTTCCAAAGGATTTCCCTTAATCCCGACTTCAAACCAGGAGCTTCAAAGATCAAGGGTTTTCCTAAGGATGTCGGTGGTACCTATAATTGCAGAGGTGCCTAAAACATCGGGGATTTGTAGTTTTTTCAATTGTCCTTCCAGACAATTTGATACTACTCCCAGTGTACAAAAACAAAACTCTATTGCAGTAAAATATGAGAAGAGCAACAAGATCACAATTACAGAGCAAATCAAAGAAGGGAAAGGGAATGAGATTAGCAAGGAAAGACAACTCTAAAAACAATGACAGCTTGGAGAGCACGAGGTCACAACAGAATACACGCATACTGGTTCCAAAAAATTCATAACAAAGCCTAAAAATATAAGCAGACGTGCCAGAACAACCAATGGTTACTGATAAAAAATGACTCAGAAAAGGGAACTTTTCAAGAAACAAAAAGGAATTAGAGACTCTAACAAACACCAGAATCAGGATATCAAAAATAGAAAAGTATGCACTACTTGTTATAGGAAGAGCAAAATGGGATACAATGGAAGGTATGGAACTACTTGACCAAGCAGAGATTAGGGCACTAAATGAACATGACACCTACATATATTTGTAAGTTGTGGAAGTAGACACTATCAAAACCACAAAGAAAATTGGAAAGGAATACCTCAGAAGAACAAGAAAACTCTTAGAAACTAAATTATATAGTAGGAACCTAATAAAAGGTATAAACACATGGGTAGTATCACTAGTAAGATACTTTAGACCATTTATAGGTTGGACCAAAGAGCTGAGGCATCTCAACAAGAAGACCAGGAAACTTATGACTATGTGCAATGCACTAACCCAAAATATGATGCTGACCTACTCTACGTGAAACGGAAAAGACTAGTTTGTATAGAAAACCGTGTGAATGACACACAAAAAAAAAACAAGAAAAATATATAACACTGCAACTGCCACAAGAGACACTGACAAATGAACAAAACAGAAAATAGAGAGACAAGGGATAAGACGAGAAAATCAAAATGGGAAGGGAAACAGCTACACGGACGATTCACGAGGATGACAAAAGATGAAACTAACGAAAGCACTTGGATATGGCTACAAAAAGCAAACCAAAACAGAAAAACTGGAACCTTAATAATAGATGTAGAAGATAACGTGATTAGAACCAACCACATCAAAGCAAGGACCGATAAGACATGAAAAACAGTAAATGCATACTCTGTTACAAAGAGACGAAACAATGAACCATATAATAAGCGAATGCAGCAAACTATCCCCAAAAGAATATTAGAATAGACATAATTAAGTGAGGAAGGCAGTACACTGGGAATTATGCAAACAAGTGCATCTTAAACTCACAGACAAATGCTATAAGCAAAAACCGGCAACAGTACTTAAAAACGAAAATTACAAAATCCTATGGGGCATGGACATACACACAGATAACACTACCTAAGCAAGAATACCGGATGTTATAATAGTAAAAAGAAAGAAAAATCCTGCCAGATTGTAGATTTTTCAGTTCCAGCAGATCACAGAGAGAAGATCAAGGAGACAGAGAAGCAGAGCAAAAACATGGAATTGGTCAGAGAGAGCTTAAAGGAATATGGAAATGAAGAATGTCAAGATAACGCCATTTATTGTTAGAGCACTAGGAACAATAACGAAAAACTTTGAAAAAAGAATGGGAGAAATTGGAATCAGAGGGATGGCTTGAAAAGATACAATGAATAACAATAATGAAAACAGCTGAAATATTAAGGAATACCCTTGAATGTGGAGACTACTACACATGACCTACAAGCACAAGCTGGACATATTGAAATGGCTACAGATGTAAAACATAAAGGAATATCACATGAAATCATAAAAACTGAAACTGTGGAATTGTAAGTTAACATCCGCTGCTCGCCACCTCTGCACTCCCAATTTTTTTTTTTATGTGTCGCCATAAACTGGCACCACACCAAATAATGTGAGGAGGATCAAGGAGAATGGAAAGACTGAGGAGAGAAAGCACTAACAAGACCTTCACTGAATGAGTGCGAAGAAGACTGGGATCTTGGGGAGGCTTATTACCAACCAAATTCTAGTGAAGACCAAAGGTAAACGGCTATTGTGATAACACAAACTTTTGTAAAAGTTATTCAAAAAGGCGGTCAGTACTGGAAACCTGGGTAGACTTGTTTTTACTCAGACTGCAGGGAATACCACAGATTTTTTCCAAGAGTTTTTCAAAGAGAATAGTGCACAATGCCTCTCACCTATGTGACAGGTAATAATATCCCTGTGACAGAACCACAGGTAAAACAATTCTGGGCTTGGTGTTGCCACAAACACCAAAACATGAAATATGCAACTTACAAATAATACACAACATGGGACCTAGATGAAAGATCTGGCTGTCATGAACGGAAAGTGCTCTCTTTGTGGCGAGCATGGGGAACTTGGTCGTCATACTGTGAATGTTGGCTCCTCTTCTAATATCAGAAAAAACATCATCGACACAGAACATGTAAGTATCCTCTCTAATTTCAAGTACCAAAACAATGCAGATAAAACACAGGAAAACTAAAGCAACCAACACCGACCCAAAAACCAAAGGAAGAAATGGACAAAAAAAGAGAACAGACTGATAATGGAATGCTATTACAGAAGTTACCCCAAAGACCTAGGATGCCGCAAACGGATGAAAGAGTTATGGAACATGTCCAGTGACTTGCTATACATCGGAACAAAGAATTGCAGACCAAGCGAAACTTATTCTCAAGATAGGTTGGCTTTCAAAACTAGAACTGAATGAAATACAACAAAAGACAAATGATGGAAAAGATGAAGAAACGCCTCTCGATGGGGACCCCAAACATAGGAACTCCAGATGTAGAAGACCTGTCAAAACTTGGATACAAGAAACATGAAGACCAAGACCTATGAAACAACAAAACTTAACGAAAACGAATTAACTGAAGTAGAAAATAGGAAACTTATGAATGAGGAAAAATGAAGCTTCCATCCTCAAGAAACCAAGAGTGGAAAAAATTAAAAACTGAAACAGAGAAGGTGAACAAAACTCCTCCCATACATCCCAACAGAGACAATTACAGATTTAAACAATTTAATCTATGCGGGTGCCAAGACAGTAAGTATGAAGTTTAAGGGGGAAAAAAAGACTGAGAAAGAAAAAGGACCAACAAAACCTGGATGGGAATTGAGGCAGGAAACCCAGATCAACAAACGAAAGAAAGAAGTCAAAGTGAAACAAGATGAAAACAACTAGAAGAGGTTGGAAAATCGAGGAGAGGTTCAACAAAAAACAGGGAAAAGTGAAGAAAAAAATCGAGGAGAGGTTCAACAAAAAACAGGGAAAAGTGAAGAAAAAAATAGCAGCAAAAGAAGCGATATTTAGACGATACCGATGCAAATCAGAACAGTGCAAGCAAAACCTTTGAAAGCAATGAAAGTCAATTCTATCAAAATGCAAATGAAAGAGAAGCAAAAACAGAACAACCAAACTCAACGGAAACAAAACACAACTGGAGCCATATATGGGCAGAACAAAAGGATCATAATAGAAAGTAGAATGGTTGAAAGAAATAAAAGAAGAGTCACAGCAAATCGAAGAAGGAGCAAAGAATGAAATCAGCAAGGAAACACTCAAGACATCCCTATGAAAAATGGCCAACGGGAGTGCACCGGGTCATGCCTATTAGTCAATGAAATTCATAACACTACGTGAAAGGCTTGCCCAACAAATAAAAAGACGCATCCATGAAGCACATTTACCAGAATGCATGACCAAAAGTAGAACCACGCTGGTGCAAAAAGATGCAGGAAAAAAGGGGCCATCCCCAGCAACTACAGACCTATAACCTGTCTACCTACAATATGGAAAATACTTATTGCATAACTGAGAGAACAAATTTATCAGTCACTTCATAACCACGGACTACTCCCAGAGGAACAAAAAGGATGCCAAAAATGAAAAAGAGGAACACATGACCAAAGGATTGTGAAGAAGGTTGAAAAAAAAAAGAACTTAGCCATGGCATGGATCGACTATAAGAAAACATATGATAGAATCTCGCAAGCATGGATAATAGAATGCCTGAGAATTGACAAAATATTAGGTATTATAACCAACCTGATAGAAAATGCAATGAAAAATAGAGACTTGAACTGACAGCTAGTGGACTAGCATAACTGAAATCAAAATACAAAGAGGGATCTTTCAAGGTGATTCTCTATCACCATACTGCACGAGCGCTTAAAATGTAGAACCCCCCCCACTACAAAGAAATAAACGCACAGCATTTATCTGCCATTGAAAAAATATTTTTTTTATTAATTGCTTGAATGCTTTGAAAATAGCTTATTTCTCGTTTAATTTTTAATTTTATTTTAAAATAATATTTTAAATACTGCATTATTATGAAATTATCGATATTTGTATTCTTTTTTTTTTTTTTTTTGCCATTTCGCAATTATATCTTTTTGTTGTAAAAGAAAACGAGATATTATTATAATTATGCAAAAAGAAAAGTAGCCTGTGTAAAGTTGAATTAATTGAAGTTCTAACATAACTCACTTAGAATCATGAAATAAAATATCCAAACCAAGAAGTGAGTATACTCGGTGACATATATCGTGTGTCTCTTCTGATTTAAGAAATTGCAAGAAGTGACTCGATGTGAGGCAAACATGTATCACTTTTAAGAATACATTACTATTCGTATCTTTTTATTATTATTTGTTTGAAAATGTTTCTTTAAAAAATCTCCATGGAAGAGGTCAAGTGAGAAAAAATGCAAGAATCGAATAATGCATAAATACCTGGTCAGTACACCAATACCATATCGAGGAAATGGCAAGTCCAAATATTACCCCAGGCCATGGCAAACTCGAGTCGTCGTATGGTCGAAGTAAATGCATGGAATATTTTGATGGTATTCCGCACTTTACATATTTATACATCGATGAATTTGTATCTCCCCAGTAGATACGGGTTGTGTTTGGTTCTGAGTTTAAATAATTGTTTACTAAACTTTCATAACCTCCCACTTTAACAAAACCTGCAAATAGAAAAAGATGTAATTTTACTTTGATGATCCCAAATCCAACATGGCTGCCAAACGTAACAAAAGCGCAGATGTTTTTCCACCTGTATCAACTCCTTATTCGACATAGACTGTAGAAATAAAACAATTTATGACCCCATAACTGCTAACAGGAAGAATTTAAAGTGAACTACATTTTCTCCAGTTAATGTGATCGTCAGCAAAGCGGAACTACCTCCATTTATTCAAACCAGCCTTGATAAATATCCGGTAATTACTTCCCCTCACACAAACACCAGTAAAAATTACTGCGGTGTTTATCAAAGGATACACAGGTAGCTACTTACCAGTTTTTGCAAAGACCAGACAATTATCTGCTGAAAAACTAAAGGCGACTGAAGAAGAATTTAAATAAACTCCTAAACGAAGGTATAGCAACTCAATCAGATAGCGAATGGTCAAGTCCTACGTGTGTCAGAATTTTTTGGGAATTTTTGACACCCTTAACACAAAACTGCGAATAAAATAGACAAAACTCGTAATTTCTCTTTGTGGTTTGTTTAATTTCTTTATGGAATATATTTCCAAAATAAACTATTAAAATTTTTGGAAAAATAATAGAAATATTTTTTATTTTTTAAAAAACAGTGTTTACAAAGAAATAAAATATATTAAATCAAAAACTCATGTACTTTAAGAGAATTAAAAAAAATGGAAAATTGGTCGAGTGGATTTTGTTTAAACAGCAAAAACTGATAAGTGAAATGTGATCATTTTTCAATGATGGTAACCAATCTTTTCACGCACAAGGCACGACGGCTCACGCGTATGCGTTGTTTTTACGTTTTTGAAATAATTACTTATGACCATTTTAGGCATCCGTATTTGACAACTGCAAGAAAGCAAGGAGCACCGCTTCGCCAACACCGGGTAACTGTTTACAGAATGGCGTTTTTTTTCGATGGGTTGCTTAAAAAAAGTATTTTATTTAAAAAGTACATGGAATATAAAATATAAATATGGACAAATTCTTATAAATGAAAAATGGAAGCACCCATTGATTAGTATTTTATAGGTAAATGGTTTTTTGGAATTTATATATATTTATTATATTTAGATTAAGTTAAAATTCATTGAATTTCAGAGAAATCTGTTTTCTTTAAAGCAGATTAAAAAAATATTGTAAATTTTTCGATTAAACCTTTTATTATTTTAAAATTTGGTCTTTGCTCCTTTTATTGAAAAAAATTAGGGTTTAAATTATATTATTCATGTTGTTATAAGCTTCGAAAGATAGCGAGTCTAATTAATCACTCATTTTTAATGTCGACTTCTGACACTCCTACCTACTAAATCTTGTTCTTAAGCAAAGTGGAGAATACCGCTGCTGTGGCGATTACTGTACATTAAAAAGTATAACCAAATCTGATAAAGTAAATTGTTTTATTTCTGAGTCCGTTACAGAATAAACCTTTTTTTGCGACAAATTTATCTTGTTAGGAATTAAAACTCTTAATGTAATGTTGTGGACTTGCAGGCCGGTAATACTCAAGGCAAACACAGTGATATAGTTAATAAAATGTGTATTACTAAAAGTATGTTGCAAAAGTACACGTCATTAACTTACCACAAATTGCTACCTAATAATATGTGGCGACACCAGCGAAGATTTTTTTTCAGGTTTAATAGTTAAATATCCTTCATTTACAAGTTTTAGCTGATTTTCCCAGGTATGCAGCTTATCCCCTGTTTTTGGCAATCTCAGGTGAGTTGAGCACGTTATGAAGTAAATAAAAAGGTTTCATTCTTTCAATTTCTTTCTAATAATATTTTATATATTAATAATATTTTATATATTAATACTATTTTATATATTAATAATATTTATATATTAATAATATTTTATATATTAGTAATATTTTATATATTAATAATATTTTATAATTATATTTATAATTATATTTATAATCATATTTTTTTAATTAAAAGTTATTAAACAGAGTGTATATTGCCTTTTAGCTATAGACATTATCTTTAATAACTTTTAATTAAGAAAATATAATTCATATAATTGAACGGAGAAGTTTTGATAAAATATTTCAGACCCATGCGATTCATGGCACTAAAAATGTCGACATCGGAACTCTTTTATAAAGACTCTCCCTTGATCCACATAACTCCTTAGATTCACGATCATTCTATTCATTATATCGCTGAAATTTTCTATTCCTAAACACATAAAATATCTATGTGAATGTATACCTTTCAGCCCCCGCCTTTTTTTTCATGTACCATATCTCCCGTCTTTCTCAAACACCCCAACGCAAAAACCCGAAATTTAACCCTCCAAACTGGTAATTACATAGCATCAATAGCCTAGCATATACTTAGACTTTCTAGCATGGGACCTTTACCATATATGTTAGACGTAACTATATTATAGTTCACTATTCCTGAAATAAGTATATCAACTTACCCTCATAACGTGTATTCAGTCTCAGATAACATAGGGGTCACTATTTATAATATTTATCATGCAAAAGATAGAAGAATTAGATTAAATATTCTTTTTTTTTTTTTTGCAAATGCTAAACCTGAAAACATATTTACATACCTGAAGAATAAGTTTGTGTCTATTAAACAGGAAAGTTGCTAAAATCATAAATAAATTAATGTTTGATTAATATTGCAGCCAGTTGTATGTTCGATGTTTTTATTAATGGAAACGTATCTTTTTCAGATAAATGTGAGGTTGAACAAAAAAAAAAAGTAATATCTAATACATAAATTTAAGTAAACCGATTTTTTTTTCTTTAGACCTTCTATCCTAAAATATTAATATTTCATTATGAATAGTTATTTCTTTTTAATAATATTTTATATATTAATAATATTTTATATATTAATATTTCATTATGAATAGTTATTTCTTTTTAATAATATTTTATATATTAATAATATTTTATATATTAATATTTTATATATTAATAATATTTTATATATTAATATTTTATATATTAATAATATTAATATTTCATTATGAATAGTTATTTCTTTTTCTTTAACATTGGTTCACGTTATTAATAATAAAAAAAGGTAATTGGATTTAATTTCTTTGTAAATATGGTTATTACCAATATTACTTAATATCTTCTGCAGGATAATCATTTTTCTTTCTTTCAGAAAATTCCAGGTCATGTGACACAGTTCGTAAACGGTGTCCTTATTTATAAGTATAATAACATAAATGATTCAATGATTTAAAGGAGATAACTCTTACTTTAACTTGAACATTATAATATGAGTTATCTACCTGACATAAGCATTTCTTTTTCAATCTCTTCTCTCTATTAATAACATTATGTGAAAATTTTGTATGTTTTTGTGTATGAGTGTATTTCTCGTTTATACGTGACTTACACACTGCTACTAATCTAATAGTCTTTGCAATAAAAAAGAAAACTAGCTGTACCCACTCAGCCACGCATTGCAGTGCTGGAGTCTGATTAATGCAAGTATTAGATTGATTTATATCTCACACACACACACACACACACACACACACACACACACACACACACACACACGCACACACAAACACACACACACAAACACACACACAATACACACAAAAACACACGCAAACACACATGGAATCACAAATCCACAAAACACACAGAGAAAAAAACACACGCATACACAAAAAAAAACACACATGCACACACCAAGAAACACACACGCACGAGCACAAACACACACAGAAGCACACACCAAAAAACACAGACGCACACAAAACCACACAAAAACAGAAACACGCACACACACACAGACACACACACGCAGACACTGATAAACACACACACACGCACACACAAAATAGACACAAACACACACACACGTAGAAACACATGGATGCACACACATACACACACACACACAACTAAACTCACGCACACATGTTCAACCAAAGTCACGCACACACTTCGAAAATAGTAAGGAGTAGACAGTTTAAAGGCTTTAAAATTACACATAAGGAGATTTTGAAGTACATAAAATGTCAATTTACGGTTATGATTAAGCATTATAGTTTACTGTGTAAAGAAAAGAAACAATGCTAACCGTAAATGTTTTTTTTTTCAGTGATTGTATTTTTAGGGTGGTTACTGGAAAGAATTTAAAGTAAAAAAATTAAAAAAAAAAAAAAAAAAAGGAAAAGTGAACGACCCGTTACAAAACAAACGAAAATAATAAAAAAAGCATCGTTCACTGTTTGATACGAAGAATCGAAGAAGAAAAAAAAAAACAATGCTAACCGTAAATGTTAATTATGTTTGTATCAGTAATTTTTTAAGGGGGTGAGTTTCCTGGCGACAATGTCTGTGTAGGTAACGGTAAGGGTATAAATACATAAAATTACGATTATGAGGGGTTAAGATTTTTTGTAATTGGTTTAATATTTATAAAACGATTGCATAATGTAGAGAGAGACGCCATGTTTGTAAAGGTTTGACGCATTCGTTTTTTGAATAAGTTGTTTATTCCCGATCTGTCATTAAATCAATCATAGAATCGGTTTCGAACAGAATCTTCAACCTTTCTGCCAACAATAGTATATTCTGCTAATAAATTTATCGAACTTGTGTTGCGTTATTTTCAAACTTCTTTTAAAAAATCGGTTTTGTTCGAATCTATGATGAGAATATTTTTCATTTCAATAATTAAATCAATGTTAACTTTTTTGTTTATGATGGAAAAAGTTATTTTGAAAACTTTTATTTGGAAAATAGAAAGATATGTTTGTAGAATTAATATTTCCCGGCAAAGGTCAAATATTATTCTTCCGTTTGTGCTCCTAAACAACAAAAACAAAAACAAACATTATTTTCAATCGTATCTCTGTATAATTGAACTGAAAAATTTACGCACACACAAAAATAGAAAGGATAAAAAAATTCCAAAACTGACAATTTATACTAAAAAATAATAAAAATAAAGGAATAAAAAAAAAATTCAAAAATACTCACCAATAATCATGAGCGTAAAAGCACCGATAATCATGATAATTGTTTGTACAAAATCTGTCCAGATTACAGCGGTCAGTCCACCTGCATAAATAAAGATTGGAATAACACACTGAAACCAATGTTGGAAACAGATTTGCGAGTGACTTGACGTCCACTACAAGTAGTGACCCGACGTGAGGCAAACATGTATTTTTTTAAAAATTTTGTAAGATTTACGTTGCAGAGGCTTTTGTTTACTTTTGCAAGTTGAATTAAAATTACATTTATTGAATGAAAATTACATTTATTGAATAAAAATTACATTTATTGAATTAAAATTACGTTTATTGAATTAAAATTACATTTATTGAATTAAAATTACATTTATTGAATTAAAATTACGTTTATTGAATTAAAATTTCATTTATTGAATTAAAATTACATTTATTGAATTAAAATTACGTTTATTGAATTAAAATTGCGTTTATTGAATTAAAATTACGTATATTGAATTAAAATTACGCTTATTGAATTAAAATTACATTTATTGAATTAAAATTACGTTTATTGAATTAATAAAACGAGATGAATTGAATTAATAAAATGATATACTGAATTGAGAAAAACGAGTTTATTAAGTCAACAGAAGGTTTTATATTGATTTGGTAAAGGGTATATTACTGAAATGAAGGATATTGAATTAATGAATTGTTATATATTGGATGATTTTAACTGCAAAATATTAAATTACTAAAGTGAAGTAAATTGAATCAATAAAAGAGTGTATATCAGATTGATAAAATGATATCTACATTAAATTGGCTAAAAATACATATTAAGTATAAAAGTATGTATAAGTATAAAATATATCCTACCGCCGATAGTGAAAAGAGCAGCCACTGCCAGAAGTATAAGGGTAGCCAGATAAATATTCATTCCAATCGCCATTTTGATAAACAATGCTCCAGAGTAGAGATCAGCCTACGAGAAAGAAATAAGATAAATTATGTGTGTGTGTGTGTATGTGTGTGTGTGTGTGTGTGTGCGCGCGCTCGCGCGTGCGTACGTGCGTGTTCTGGAAGAATATTTAACGAACATTAAAACGCAATTGACGAGAATATGTCAAAATAAATAAAAATTGACCGAATCAAATCTTCAGATAAAAATAAATCTATAAGCATGGGCATTCCTGTAACAGGCCTGACAACTGAGGTCTTTTCCACGATAATAGATATAGCAGTAAAAACAGAGACAAGTTTTATAGTTTTATCTTTTTTACATATCAAATAATTAGAACCACAATGAGCTAACAGATAAATTTTATAATTATTGGCAAATTCTTATAAATGAAGAGACAGATAACGTTCAATAAATGCAGACGCATATCCCAATGTGAGATTTCTTCTTTTTTTTTTTTTTTTTATCTCAGATTGGGATTTAAAAAAAAAATTAAAATTTTATTTCATTTATTTTTTTAAAGTAAAATTTGTACTTAATGGCTATAGTTAGAATTCTTTAAAAATGAAAATTTCTAGGGGCAAAGAAAGTGTTAGTAACTAAAAAGATCTAACTGATTGTAAAAACATGCCAGAGTCAGAGACTCAAAATATTCGAGGTCTCAGCCTTTTATAGGGATGACCATATTTATATACTATTCGAAAGTTTTGATATTTTGGGAATTTGTCTGTTCATAAATAGAAATCCGCAAGTTATGACCAGATTCCATATAAAGGGAAGTTGTCTGTCTGTCTGTATGTATGTATGTCTGTATGTATGTATGTCCAGCTAAAAGTCCAAATCTATTAAACAAAGACACATCAAGTTGGTATTTTCTTAACCATGGTTGCCCCGGATGAATGATATTTAAAATTTATTAAAAAAAAAAATATTCACTTTCTGGGGGTCAATTGGGACAGGTTTCATCAGGCAATATCGATTTTTCAGTATTATTGTGTACTAATTTGGAAACTAAATGCTAACTAATTCCTAGAGATATCTATTATATAAAAGAGAGTTGTCTAGATAGGAATCAGCTTGGTGGGGACGAAAGATAGGGTTGGAGCGGTAAAACAGGGAAAATGAAAGAAAGATGGAGAAAAGGACAAAGAGAGGTAAAAAGATAAACGTGTAAATAGAAATATGCTACACGTTCGACCAGGCCAACGTTTGGTAGTCCTGCTAGTCTAACATTTTTTTTTTTTTTTTTTAATTTGTTAACTTGAAATAACATTTTCTTTAGTCTTTTACACTTAAGTTTGAAATAGCCTTTTTATTAGTCCATCAATTCAAAGTAATATTTTCAATGATCTGTCATGCATTGTTTAAAATATAATATTCTTTCATTTGTTGCAAGCACTTTCTTTGGTCATTCATGCTTATTCATTATTATCATAGCGTTTCACTCCATCTCGAGGTCCATCAAGCAATGTCCGAGGTATCCCTCAGGTCCACATCAAAGCATACCCTGCTTAGGGGACAATCTGTGAGGAAAGATGTGTGCAATAGTCTACACATCAACACCGCAGGGACACCAAGCATCCTGTACATAACCCCACTCGTGCAGGTTGTCTCTAGTTTTGTCATCCTTCACTCCCATGCTTTCTGGGGTAGTTCAGAACCTGCTGCGAGGTCTTCTTTCAGTGCTGGAGGAGTCTCATTGTTGTCGTCTTTGACTGACTCATTCCAATAACGCCGGCAGAAGGACGGTGGTGTTGTTCCTCCGAAGCCTAGGACAATGCCATGATTAAGTCTGAAATAACCTGTTTTTTTTTTGTCTGCCATGCTTAAATTTGAAATTAAACGTTAAAGTAGTCTTTTTATTGATCTGCCATGGCTAAATGGATAGATTGAATGGTTGCATGAATCTCTTGTTAATGTTTACTTGCAAAATTTATGCACAGGAAAATGTGCAAATATTTAGGTACCAAATATTTAGGTACCAAATATTTAGGTAGAAGTAGTTCTAAATGTGTGAGGTTACTAACCCAAACCAAAATACATAGCATGTTTCTTCTGAGTGGCTTTTAACCTTGATAAGTTGGGACTCATTTGTAAAAAAAAATATATATTTCAATTCTTTATGCACATTTTTTATTTACTAATGTGTTACTTTTGTGTACGGCATAATCACGTTGACACACTGGTTCCCATGGGATCACCAAAGTTAAGCAACATTGAACCTGGTCAGTACCAGATGGGTAACCATTCGGGACTTCCAGGTGCTGTATGTGCTCTCCGCTTATCTTGGCATTGTTTCCAGTCGTCATGAGGTTCTCCTTGCGACTAGGCTCGAACAGTGTTGATTCAGGGGAGATCTAGTTGGGGATTGCGCAACTCTTCCTCACAATTACATGCACGCAGCTACCCCTACTGGGGTATCCTTTGTCTTTTGAGACTGGACAGAAACATCGAATATGTTATCAAGACCAAAAACTAGTCAAGGATAAGGGTTAATGAGATGGATGGATTCTCGGTTGATTAATGAAATAAATAAAATACGGTTATGATAAGAATTTGTTGACATTCAAAGACGACTATGTTGCAGTCTGCAGGGAACTTCTTGGAAAGAAATTGTGTTCATGGAAGTTCTACTTAATATTAAGCACACAGAGAAAGAAAGAAAACCTCTTTGCAGTTATGGTAACAGAACGATTTTTTCTTGTTAATGTTTTATGAGGAGTAACCAAAGATTGGAGCTCAGCCGACCACCTTCCATGGATGTGTATTACACCAAATAAGTGTTATTAATAGCTATACCTCATCATGTTTTGTTATTTCAGCCTTCAGATTTCCTTTGATCTTCTTTCTCAAACCTCTAACATAGCATTATTACATTTACTTAAATGGAAAAATGGCGTTGATCTCTCTGCAGATCTGGCTTTGTTCTTTACAGATCAACTTATTTACGAATATATACTTATTAGATGAAGTGTCCAACTGTGTTGAATTTCTACACTTTGCTGGAATTTGAAAGCTGACATTAGAAGTTAAAGACATCTATTAACTATTTTTCAGGCATTTTTTAAAATTTGAATAAATAATTTAAGCTTATGATGATCGATATCGTTTAGGAAATAACTGGAACGCAAAATAAGCACAAAAAAAAAAAAAAATTTCTAGTGTGAAATTCAATGAAATTCAATGAAATTCAATGGTGTAAAATATTGGATGCTTCATTCACACGACCACCAATAAAAAAAAAAGACTGTCTTTTTAATTTACTTAAATGAGTTCAATATAGGGATTTTTTTTGTTACATATCAGCATAGATTTAAAATAGTTTGATTGTTTAAAATAAATAAGTAAAAATATTCACTCCTGCACCAGAAAGAGGTCAAGTAAACAATACATTTTGCAATTAAAATTCAAAAGGAATTCCAAAAACAAGTAGTTCAAGCAAAGAAGCTATCAAATTAGAAAATCTTTTTGAAACCATGAGCCACTACAATGAAGGGGTGAGATTTTGCTGCTAATCGGATGGGTCAGGAGTATTTTTGCCCAGCGGATACACGTGTTGTAAATCCATTTGAGCACAATACATGCCATGGAAATACTTGTAAAACCAGAACAGGGATGCAACACTGCTGCAAGATTAGCAGTGCGGGGGCTTATTCAATTAAAAACTATTCTTTCATTCTGTCCAAGTAAACAAGAGGGAGAGGTTAGTTGTTGGTGCATTAGCCTAAATGTGGTAATAATGCTGCATGCAGGGGTGAACGGTAGCTTTCACTATTATAAACAACAAGACTTTATATAAATACATTTAAAATCAGCTGTACCTAATAAGTATTCCCCAGGCTTTAGTAGTAACATTTTAGTTTTTAATAGTAATGTGCAAATAATATACAATGTGATTAATATAGATATGGAAAAAGAAATACTCGAGAAAGAGATATAACTCCTATTTTAACCTTTAAGTTAATATAAGAGTTATCTTCCTTGCATCATTTGAGTTATGCTTAAAAATGAAAACGCAGTTTATGAATGACATGTCTGCAGTTTGCATAATTACAGTAAAACAACAGTTTAAGTTGTTTATTTAAAAGAAAAAAGTTGTACCTTCTGTAATGTTAGTCAAATAATTTTAAGAAATAAATAGGCTATTATTTAGTAAAAAAAAAAAAATGCAATAGTTTATCTGATATTGTTTTTATTGATTTTTTTTTCTTTGTAGGTCATGAATTTAAAATGTCCAATTCTCTGGGTCAATATAAGCATTTTCAAAAAAAATAAACTAGTACGTTCTTTATTGCAACATTAATAAATAAAAATTGTCAGAATCAAATATCCATTTGTGAGAGGCGTTGTTATTTAGGTCTAACTTTAAAAATCGGACCAACTTAACTTTATATATTTAAAAATCTCTATAAAAATAATTTCTCCAACCTGACAATTGAATGACGTCACTTACCGATATTTTCGTGAACACGTACAAAAGCAACGCGAGGATACTTAGATAAATACGAATACGTCTTCCTCCGAATCTTTTCTTCAAATACTCTGGCATTGTGTACACCTGAATAAAAACAAAAGAGAAGGGAAAAATTCAATTAACATAATTTTGTGCTCCCTTAAATAACAACAGTAAATATGATTAATTTAATGTTACGCAAACTTAGATAAAAGTTAAAGAAAAGACTAGCAATGAATTTTTTTTTAAAGATTTTCAAAGTTTTAGGAAAAAAATTTAACTGCAGTAACTACAATTCGATTCAATTTAATTTATTTGGCAAAAAACAAAACAAAACAAAACAATCGTACTTTAATGCCATGTAGGGAAAGAATGTAAAAATTTACTAGGAACATGTAAGAAAAGGGTCGACGGGAAGAGATAAAGAAAAAGTGGTAAAAATTTACAGAGAAGAGTGTAGCAGTTACAGAGAACTATTTTCTCTAGTGAATCAATGCCCCCCTCCCCTCTGAGTTCTTCAGTTACAAGCTGATCTATCAGCTGACAGGGCACATTGATTCATCTACTCCCTAAAACGTCTTGAGGGAATGTCAGTCAGTCAGAACCGGACCTTCAGCCAAGCCACACCCCTTCTCTTGTCTTCTGTCCACTGGACATCCTGCTACAGCATCAACGGCCTTCACTGGGGACAACTGCTATTAGCTGGGGACGACACAGTACTGACAGACCGACGACGACCTCAAAAAAAACTTTTTGTTCCTTCTTTCTTTTTCGCAGCACGGCCTGCCAATTCCTCCTAAAAATAAATATTTCAAATTGTCATTGTTAAAAAGAAGTTTCTTGTTCTTTTGTGCTGTGCTATTTAAACATATTTTTATTAGGAAGGTACAACCATTACCTTTCCTAAAAATAAATATTTCAAATTGTCATTGTTAAAAAGAAGTTTCTTGTTCTTTTGTGCTGTGCTATTTAAACATATTTTTATTAGGAAGGTACAACCATTACCTTTCCTAAAAATAAATATTTCAAATTGTCATTGTTAAAAAGAAGTTTCTTGTTCTTTTGTGCTGTGCTATTTAAACATATTTTTATTAGGAAGGTACAACCATTACCTTTCCTAAAAATAAATATTTCAAATTGTCATTGTTAAAAAGAAGTTTCTTGTTCTTTTGTGCTGTGCTATTTAAACATATTTTTATTAGGAAGGTACAACCATTACCTTTCCTAAAAATAAATATTTCAAATTGTCATTGTTAAAAAGAAGTTTCTTGTTCTTTTGTGCTGTGCTATTTAAACATATTTTTATTAGGAAGGTACAACCATTACTTTTCCTAAAAATAAATATTTCAAATTGTCATTGTTAAAAAGAAGTTTCTTGTTCTTTTGTGCTGTGCTATTTAAACATATTTTTATTAGGAAGGTACAACAATTACCTTTCCTAAAAATCGTGACCCAGATTTTTTTACATGATACATTTGTAAGAATTTTTGCATAATATATTTGTAAAGATTTTTAACTCGATAAATGCTTGTGTTCCTAGTTATAATACACTGTGAAATTTTGCAATAGCACATGAGATGTCAAATTTTCTAATTTCAAAAACAAATTTGAATGGCCATTATTCGATTGCTTATTGAACTAACAAAATAAATTTGGTATCATTGTTTATGTTTTGCAAAAATCTATGTGTCTACATTAATTTTTTTTTTTTTTAGATATAATTAAAATATTTGTGTATGTATGTGCAATGCGTAATATGAGGAATTGTATTGACATACTGGTTCTCGTTAGATTCAGTTAAGCGATGTCAAGTCTGGTCAGTCCCATATGTGTTACCTTTTGGGAAATATCTTTTCCCCTAACTGGAATATACACGCAGCTAGAGATCGCATGAGGATTTGATATTCCCTAGAAACTTACTCTTCCTGATAAAAGTTAGATTCTTCACCCAGGGTGGATACCACACCAAATATTATCCAACGTATTACACTCTGAATAAAACACATTAGTGCAATATTTTGCAGGTGCCATTGATATTCTTGCTAGAATCTGGAAAGATAAATATAACACTTACCCCAGAAGAAATATAAACCGGAACAAATATCCATCCTAATATCAAAAGAATGAATATAGCCTGCAACAGAAAAATAAACTTTAATTAAAACGTTTTCCTATAATGGAATGCATTATCTATATGATTAAATTCAAAGGGAGAGTTCGGCCCATTTCTTACACTAATGTGAGGTCAAAATGCCTTTACATAAAACTAAATTCAACTAAATATAACCCATCTTTACCTGAAATATTACCTTCTCTTACGCCTAGCTCTAGCAGCCTTTTTCTTTTTACTTGAGAGTAACCACTTATCAAGGCCCGAAGGCCACTCGAGGATAAGGGTTAATGAATGTAAGGTGGTAGTGTAGTAATCGTTAATGGTGTAAATTGGGTAGAATTTGATTATTTACAGGGATGGCTCAACAAGAACTCGTTTACATTGGATTTGAAGGCTACTATGCTGTATTCAACTGGGAAGTTGGCCAGTGGAACAGTTTTCCACAGGCAGGCAGTTCTGGAAAGGAAGCTTTGTTCATGGAATCTGCATTTAGATTCAGGCACAAATAAAGAGTGGGGGAAATCGTATATAGTGATTGTACATAGTTGAGCGTTTTTTATGAAAGTTTGGCAAGGAGGGACTAAAGATTGGGCTTTAGTTGAACAGCTGTTCCAAAATTCATAATTATCAGTTAATTAGTTTAGGAATAAATTCTATATATACAAATATATAAATTATATAAAGACCATATTTATTTTTAACATTATTATTTATTATTTAAAAAGATGGAATGGGCTAGTTAATCAGTTCTGAACATTGCTAAACGGAGCTAAATTGCACTTCTGATCACAATTAAAAGAAAAAATTTATGATGCTATGGAGATTATAGCAAGAGAAAGGGGGGAGGCAGGAGGAAATAAAATAGAAATCACATTAAATCCAATAAGATTTTCTCTTTGTTGACAAAGACTTAATATAAAATAGTTCTGGAATCTTCAGAGCATAGGGAGAGTGTGACTTAATGAGGATGGGAAATAAGTCAATACTGAAATTAGCGGCACAGGAAGGCTTATTCATAAAATGTTCAGTGATGGAACGTCTAGTGCTAAATAATTTGCATGGCACATTTTTGTCGGCACATGTTGCTTCAAGAATATCTAAACTTTGTACTGGCCTCCCAACATAATGCAAACTGTTACTACATTTAAATAAATGAATAATAGAATTATTGTGGTTGAAAGAAGAACATTTTTTCAAATCGGCGTTAAAATGGGCTTGGTAGAAATTTGTATTCATCATAGATACAGTCTTGTTATATATACATAGACTATATATATATTGTTATATATACATAGACTATATATATTGTTATATATACATAGACTATATATATTGTTATATATACATAGACTATATATATTGTTATATATACATAGACTATATATATTGTTATATATGCATAGACTATATATATTGTTATATATGCATAGACTATATATATTGTTATATATACATAGACTATATATATTGTTATATATACATAGACTATATATATTGTTATATATACATAGACTATATATATTGTTATATATACATAGACTATATATATTGTTATATATACATAGACTATATATATTGTTATATATACATAGACTATATATATTGTTATATATACATAGACTATATATATTGTTATATATACATAGACTATATATATTGTTATATATACATAGACTAGCCTGGGATGATCAACGAATATTTCACACTCCTATATTTTTATTATCATCGAAATCCATAAAATTGCCCTGGAGGAAGCTTCACATGCTGCCATGCTGTAACTTTGTTCAAAATGTATGTTATTCTACGTTGTACTCTAGAGAACAAAATATTTTTTATAAAATTATTTTATATAAACTTCTTTCCAATTAAGGAAATGCCCCCCCCCCCAAAAAAAAAAGAAGAAAATATCAAACCTGCAAATCACGTCATGCAAAAAAACAAAAATAAAAACAAAACAAAACAAAACAAAAAAAAACAAACAAAAAAAAAAATGCTATCAACTTACCCATAGTAGAATTTTCATGGCCCGTTGTTCTATCATTGTTGCTAAGCAACGACACAGAAAAAATGACTTTACCGATGATAGATAAATTAAAATAACAGTTCTGATTATCAATTATCTGTAATTATCGGGGGGTATTTTGAGACAAAACTTAACTAAGATCACTTCCAGACTTATACACTAAAGTTCTGTCAATTTTAAAGAAAATCTGTTCAGCCGTTTTGGAGTCTATAAGGAACGAACTCACGCACACACACAAAGTTGCATTTGTATAATTGTAGAGATTGCAACAAAAATATTTAAATGTATAAACATATGCACATAACTTTATATAAATAGAGATATTCTTTCGGTGCAACTTTATTAATGTGTGTCCTTGGAAAAATGCATTTCAAAGAAAACATTATCACGCACTTACGTGTGATGTTGAAATTAGTATAAATTTCAAAAATCACAAAAACTAGAGTAAAATAGTAGTAGTAGAAAAATAATTATACATAAAACAGAATTTTTGGAAGTTGCTGTTATTTACTGTAAATTAACCCTTTAGAGATTGAAATTAGGAGAAGATAACTGCATTCTATCCTTTAAGTTGGGTGCGCAGAATCCGATGACACTATCTTTCAGGTCGGCCATCTGGCTTTTTCTCGATCCACTGCACGCTTTTTTTTTTTCCTGAAAATCATCTCAAAGCACATCTTCCACTTGATCATTTTTCATCATTTTTGGAATTTATATTAATTTCGACATTACATACGTAATAATGTTTTCCCCTGAAATGCTTTTGTTTGAAAATACACAATTGGGTTGAACGATATATAATAGTATAGTAAAGTTTCACCATTTACTTTTTTATTTCAGCAAATTATTTGGATTTGTGGCTCATCATGAGTGTTGTTGTATAGATGACACATAGTAGCAGTTCATTCTCTTTCATCCTTTTTTTCTGTTTGCATCTTAGTTCAATAAGTTTTCAGAAACCAAGAGCCACTTTTCTGGAGCTAATACTTGAATTATATATATATGATACATAAATATTCGAATGTTTATTTTCTTTTATACCAGCAGATTATCTGAACGGTGACACATCATCAGTGTTGTTGCGTAGATAGCACATAGCAGTAGTTCATTCTATTTCTCCTTTTTCATTATTGTTCTGTTGTATTGTTTAATAGTAATGGTTGTAAATCATTTGGATTTTAGAGATCTTTATTTAATTTGCTATTGTCTGCAACATAATATTGATTTAATAGCAATGTGGACCCCATTTTTGGGATCCAGGACAGAAGCCGGATGGCGGTTCATTATGTAGATAGCACAGACTTATTGGTTTGATGATATGTAGCAGTAGTTATTTCTGCTTCTCTTATTTTCATCACTTCTTAATAACAACTTTAAAATTATTTTAAAAAATACAACAGCACAAAATCAAATAGCGTTTAATAATATTTTCAGGTTTTTATTTTTCTTCTTCAATATGCAATTTACATACATATCTCCAACCCAAAATTATGGGGTCATAGTCTTACAGTAGGCCAATTCGTAGCAGATTATATGGACAACAACTTCTCGTTTAAACATCTGGAGTCATGTTGGTTTGATAACACATAGCAGTAGTAAATTCTATCTTATTTTTCATTATTGTTTTGTTTTGATGTGTGCTGTTTAATAGCAGGGGTAGTAAATAAAGACACTAGGAAATAATTTGGGGTTTAACAATTTTTTTATCTAATTTTGTTTTTACAGTATAGGCGTTCCAAAAGTAATGCTTTCTATTTTTATTCTGCCTGAATATATCAGAGGGGATTGCAAAATCGCATTGTTAAGATGACTGAACTTGGGCATTTATGAACTGAAAGGTTTATCTTTCTATTGCAGATATTTATGGTGTAAGACTCCAAAAAAGCAACCTTGTCATGGACGTGCGTCAGAAGCAGAGATGCGCCATTGAATTTCTGGCAAAAGTACATTGAGAGTGGTGATGACAACGTGGAAAAATAAATTCTGGAACGAAAAAGGTTGCTCGTTTTAATAGTACCACTCCCGTCTTTGTAGCTTTTAAACTTTTGAATAAAAAAACAGGAGGTTTTAATTTTGGAACGACCCTCATACATAATAACTTACTACAACATTGTCGTTTTCGAGTCTTATTGAGCCACCCTTCAATTTTTTATTTTTTATAAAGGGTCACCACCTATCAAGGCCCGAAGGTTACTTGAGGATAATGGTTAATGTGTGTACAGTACTCCTTGGGGCAATACTGTAGTGATCATCTATGGTGGAAATTTGGTATAATTAAATTATTTAACAGGACAGATTGATAAGAACTTGTTTATGTTGGGCTTAAAAATGACAATATTGTAGTCAGCTGGAAAGCAGATCAGTGGAACAGAGTTCCACTTGGCGGGAATTTCTAGGAAAGAAACTAATTCCAGCCAGAAAAAAACTCCTTTTTTTTTCACCAGAACGTTCTTGGGACTCTCTTATTTATTATGAACTCTATATTTCGTTGTCTTAACAAGTTGTTAATAAAAATGAATTATTTTGATTTCGATAGAATTTCTCAGTCTTTCATTTGATATAGTCCTATCTCCAACTTGAATGACTCCAAGTGCGGTCTCTATTACCATCAAATGCCTGTTTCTGATATCCCCCAAACAGCTATTTGTATCCCATTTCGCATTTTTGTTTCCAGTTTTAATTGTAAAAGTCTGCCTAAGCTTTTCAATATTTTATTGATGAGTTATTACATGGATTTATTTCCGTGTACGCGTATATTATGTAAGGCGTGTGCTCGGCTGGACAGTATTAAAGCAATTTGGAAGTCAAATTTTTCCATCAAGTTGAAATGTGATTTCTTTGAAGCCATTATTACATAGTTTTCTTGAATATGGAACTAGCATCTGGACTTATATCGAAATATTACCCACATCAAGAGATTTTCACTGACTACTAAACACAGCACCGGCATATACACACTGTTAACTGCACAATCTTGCACAAAAGTTAATATATGCACTTTCTTACTGACAAAATAGGCACACTAATACGCACATATCCTCATGCCTATCTCACTTACACATGTAAGCATATATGGCGCGAACCGAAACAAACATGTGTACTCAATTTCCGTTTACAGACAAAACAACTCTTATTTCATCAGAACATTCTTGGAACGCTCTGAGCTTTCATACTGCACAAACTCTTTACCTTTCATCTTAAATTGTGCAAAAATATTAATCGTTTTGTATTTATAGACTTTGTGATTTCATAATGACATCTTAAACGAATTAACTAACAAAAAAAAACAAATAAATACAAAAACACAAAACAAAAAGCAACTTACCGTCAGTTCAAAAATAGCGATTCCAATTCCACCAGCTGCCCCTGATCCAGCAAGTCCAACAAAATGGCCGCTGCCAATATTACTGGCAAACAGAGACGCACCGACCTAGAGAAAATTAAATTAAATTTCAAATAAATTACAAAAGATAAGTTAGCTTGAAAATCAATTTCTTTAAGCCGTCTAACATATGCCAACATACAAAATGAGCGTTGAATTGAACATGATGAATCAGGTTAAGAATTCCTCTCAGATTTTCTTGACTCGTTCCTTTCCTGAGCTTCTGTCTTTTGATGATTGATGATGTATATGTGTATCAATACTATTGATGAATTTTAGTTCTTAGCTAACCAGAGTAATGCGCCTCCCGATTCTTATGCAGGATGATCTTTGCCGATGCTGCTCTGTTGTCTCTGCCGAGTTCGCCAATTTTTTTAGTTTTAAAATAGCATGTTTAGTGCAATTTAATCTTAATAATGAATCCACACTTCTTTAAAGAAAATCCTTTATCATTATTTAGTTAAAATAAAAACAAAACGTTACCGGAATCCAGTGCATGCTCCGTCCAGCCAAAAAGTATCCACCAATGCTGCCTCTGTTTCGACATGATGCCTGAAAGAAAATAAGATTTGTATTTTCAAATAAATTAATTTAAGCAAATAAAATGAGACAATTGAGAAAGTAAGCTTCTTTTTTTTTACATAGGCATCACCACTTACCAAGGCCAAGAGGCCACTCGAGGATAAGGGTTAAAGAGTGTACAGTAGTCAATTGGACAATATAGTAATCGATAGTAATGGAAATTTGGTAAATTTGTTAACTTAAGTGGAACGGCTCATCAAGAACTTGTTTACGTTGGACTTGAAGACAACCGTATTGTAGACAGATGGAAAGCAGGAAAACGGAACAGTTCCACAGGCGTGCAGTTCTAAGAAAGAAGCTTTGATCATGGAATCTACGTTTAGGTTTAGGCACAGATAAAGAGTGGAGGGGAATTATTGACAGTGTTTTCAGCTAGACGAGTGTTTCTTGTGAAAGTTTGGCGAGAGGGACCATAGATTGAAGCTCAGTTGAGCACTTGCCATGAAAATAACGATAAAGCAGAGACAAACTCGCAACATCTCTTCTGTGAGATAGAGGTTGCAGGTAAGAGAAAAGGACATCTCCCACCAGGCCACGAAGTCTATTTTGAACTCTATCAAGGCAGGACAAGTCTTTTCTAGCAGCTCCTGCCCAGATGTGGCAACAGCATTCCATCCTTAGACGTATCTGGCTCTTATATAGATAGAGAATTGCATCAGCAGTGAGATATATACTGGATTGATAGAAGGATCCCACCATTTTTCCAGCGGCATTGGCAATGGATTTGATGTATGTGTTCCATTTAAGATCAGGAGTAAAGTTCAGGCCCAGAAGCTTGTCAAAACATGAGGCCTCCCCAAGACGAGAACCATTCGTTTCAATTGATGCCAGATGGGGATCAGAGTGTTGATGATGTAAAGAGAGCAGCTTGGTTTTAGATGCATTAAAAGTAACCAGCCACTTCTTTCCCCATTGTACCACATGCCCAAGATCAGAGGAGAGAGAATCGGAGAGAACTTGGTCGTTTACGGTCTTAGATGTGCTACCATAGATAGTAGTGTCATCAGCATAGATGTCTACGAATGATGTAAGGATGTGATTTGGAAGATCATTAATATAGATCAGGAAGAGAGTTGGGCCCAGGATGGACCCCTGAGGGACTCCAGCATTAATACTGTGAGCGTCTGATTTCTGCCCATCAGCCACTAGTCTTATGAACCTATCAGAGAGAAATGATTTAATAATTGAGAAGACATTTCCAGTTATACCATAGCTGGAGATCTTGTGAAGTAAACCTTTATGCCATACCCTATCAAAGGCCTTTGATATGTCAAGAGCAATTGCCCTAGAAAGGTAGCCTCCGTTGAGAGATTCACTAATCCTATGAGATATAACTGTAAGCACATCTGCTGTAGATCTAGCAGAACGGAAACCATATTGTGTGTCACTAAGAAGGCTATTTTTGCTGAGATGATTGATTACTTCTGTATTTAACACAGATTCTAGCAACTTACTCATGACGCACAGGAGACTTATTGGTCTGTACTGAGAGGGAGATGAACGATCACCTGTATTCTTAAATACAGGGCATATTGATGAGATTTTCCGGGTTGATGGGAAGCAATTCTCTTTAAGACAACGTTTAAGCAGTTTTGTAAGTATGGGTGCTAGTTTTGGTTAAAGTTTTTTGAGTACTATAACTGGAATACCGTCAGGGCCGGTTGCTTTACTGGAATTAAGGTTTTTGATTTGCTTGGCAACATCACATACAGATATTTGTATATCACATAGCGTGTTTTCTGATACAGAAGGAAATATTGGGGGTTGGCAGCCTTGGTCGCAAAGGGTAGAATTAGCTGCAAAGTTCTTGACAAAGAGTTTGGCTTTGTCTAATGCTGACAAGATTACCTCAGATCCATTGATGATAGTTGGGATGGAGCACACGCTTCTGTTCAGGATTCTATTTGCTCTTTGTCAAAACTGGTGAGAACCAAGCCGCTGCTCAGCTACTTTGGACTTGACGGTTTATTCACAGATTCCAAAAAAAGATATTTTGATCGTTGATGAAGTTGATCAAATCACAAAAACTGGTGTTGTTTTATTGTTTTAAACATTAACAGTATGAGTAGTGTTGCGTATACATGCAATACATACATGTTAGTTCTCTTAAATCTTGACATGTCATGGACACCCACTGTAAGGGTGTCTGCACGCTAGATTTTTGTGGCAAGAATTGTGCAATCTCCAACCACACCTCTCCTGAGTGGACAGTGTTAAATTCCAGTGGCAAGTGGAGGTTCAGGACGATTGGAAATAATGCCAAGATAAGCGGAGAGCACATACAGTGCCTAGAATTCACAAATCTGGTATTAGCCAGGCTCAATGTTGCTTAATTTCGGTGATCTGATGAGAACCAGTGTGTCAACATGATTATGTTGTATATTAGACATACATACATACATGCATACATACATACATACATACATACATACATACATACATACATGCATACATACATGCATACATACATACATGCAAACATACATGCATACATACATACATACATGCAAACATACATACATACATACATACATACATACATGCATACATACATACATACATACATACATACATGCATACATACATACATGCATACATACATACATACATACATACATGCATACATACATACATACATGCAAACATACATACATACATACATACATGCATACATACATACATACATACATACATGCATACATACATACATACATACATACATGCATACATACATACATACATACATACATACATGCATGCATACATACATACATACATACATACATGCATACATACATACATACATATATACATACAAACATACATACATACATATAAACATACATACATACATACATACATGCATACATACATACATACATGCATACATACATACATACATACATACATACATACATACATGTGTGCGCGTGCGTGTGTGTGTGTGTGATAAACCGAAAAGAACAATTTGATACAGTTCAAATCGATTTTTAGTGAAACAACGTACTGTACATGCAATAACCCTTATCCTTGAGTGGCTTCCGGGCCTTGATAAGTGATGACCTCCTTGTAAAAAAAAAAAATCAAATTCCAGAGCAAAATGAAGCTCAATATTAAAACCTTTAAAAAGTTATTTCATAATTTGTAATAGAGCTATGAATAAATAAATATTAAAAAAAAAAAAATTAAAAAATTCGGGTTTTTATTATCTAGTTGAATTTTGCTAACAAAATAAAAAGGAAAATTAACAAATACTAAAAAATGTGAAAATAAATTTGTCAAGTGCGTAATAATATATTTGTTAATTCACACTATTATTTAACCATATATACACACACGAATGTACACTTTCTGTTAAAAATGATTGAACAACAAACATGCCTCAGCAAAATCATAACGTCTCACTCAGTGAAGTGAAACGAAAGAAAGAATCTCAAACTGGGAAGGTTACAAAAGAAACAAAAGAAAAACGAATCAGTCGGTCTAGAAAGGAGAAGTAGAGAAAGAAATTATTTCATTATGGAAATAGTGTGAAGAATTTCTATCCAAATTCATTTCGGACGACGAGAGCTGTCTGACTTGCTATTTACTTTCTCCCACTTCTTTGAACGCTAAAAAATTATATAACAATAATATTTTAAATATATTAATAATTTTTTTTATATTATTATTACATTTTCACCCCAAACAAGGCATGTTGCCACTTTGATGTAGGAGGCTACTACCAGAGACCTAAGTTGCAGGGGTACTATGTAGGGAGTTTAGCAGCAAGATGTCTGTTCACATTACACTTGAACTTCTGCATCTCAGTACTGTTAGGGAAGCAGGAAACCAGAAGAGAATTCCAAAGTCCTGCAGTTCTGAGGAAGAAGCTATTAGAGTAAAAGCCTTTCTTTCATCTAGGGATCTCTACTCTGTAGAGGTGGGACTTTACTGCTTGTCGGGTTTGTCGGGGGGGGGGTATTTTCGTCGAGGAGGTACAAGGGCTTGTAGTTTGTCAGAGCATCCACAATTAAAATACTTGTAAAACAGGCAGAGGGATGCGATTGTTTGTAAACCTACAAACACATATGTTTCATTCACATCAGAGAAGGAAGTGATAATTACTAGGAGTCACCAATTCATTCTTGACTTCGTAGACTGGCATTCAACCGCCTACCAGGAATTAGCACGAGAAGTAAGAGAGGGAAGGCGTAGAGAGAAAGAGAAATAGGGAGGGAAATGAGAGGAATGGGGTGGAAATAGAAATAGGAAGGAGAGAGAGAGAGAGAGAGAGAGAGAGAGAGAGAGAGAGAGAGAGAGAGAGAGAGAGAGAGACTAGAAAAAAAGTTAAAAAAAAAAGAAAGAACGCCCTTTTCTATTTTGTTGTCCACGCCACTCAAGCAAAGCCATGTCTTGAAAAATTAAGCAAGCATTAATAACTATTTTATGACTGCTGTCTATGTTCCGGATTTCATAAAAATCTGTCCAGTCATTTTTATTCCTATAGATGTACAGACAGATTCACAGAGAGACTAACGTTCATCTTTATTATGGAGATATAAGTTATCAATACCGTCTCGTTTTGGCGAATGAAAATAGTAATTACTGTAATTTTTAGGTGATTATGTGGAGATAAGCATTCCTGGCCAAACGAAATGATTATAAAAGTAAATTGTAGCTAAGTATACTATTATATTGATAATAACACGGCACAACAATAACCAATGAAAATTAGGTAGTAAGAAAAAAAAAATTTCATTTACAAGTTTATAACAGCACGAGTGAATGTTACTCCTGTGGATTAATTAAAGAGTCCCGATCGAGATTCCGTAGTTTCACAGAAAGTATTCCGAGTTCGATATGAAACATCTGAAGAATCTCCAAGGGTACATAGATGAAAATGTAATGAGAATAAAATTAAAGATGAAAACAGTCTTAATAATCAAATAATACAAATTGTCATGTTTGTTTGAAATAGCGTTTTCATTGGTCTGTTATGCTTGTTGTTGAAATAGCATTTTCAATGGTCTGTCATACTTGTTTGAAATAACATTTTTATTGGTCTGTAATGCTTGTTTGAAATAGCATTTTCATTGGTGTGCCATGCTTGTTTGAAATAGATTTTCATTGGTCTGTCACGCTTGTTTTAAATAGCATTTTCATTGGTCTGTCATGCTTATTTGAAATAGCATTTTCATTGGTCTGTCATGCTTGTTTAAAATAAAAATTTTCATTAGTCTGTCATGCTTGTTTGAAATAGCATTTTCATTGGTCTGTCATGTTTGTTTGAAATAGATTTTCATTGGTCTGTCATGCTTGTTTGAAATAGATTTTCATTGGTCTGTCATGCTTATTTGAAATAGATTTTCATTGGTCTGTCATGCTTATTTGAAATAGCATTTTTATTGGTCTGTCATGCTTGTTTGAAATAGATTTTCATTAGTCTGTCACGCTTGTTTGAAATAGATTTTCATTGGTCTGTCATGCTTATTTGAAATAGATTTTCATTGGTCTGTCATGCTTATTTGAAATAGCATTTTCATTGGTCTGTCATGCTTGTTTAAAATAAAAATTTTCATTAGTCTGTCATGCTTGTTTGAAATAGCATTTTCATTGGTCTGTCATGTTTGTTTGAAATAGCATTTTCATTGGTCTGTCATGCTTGTTTGAAATAGGATTTTCGTTGGTCTGTCATTCTTAAACAATAAGTACCATTTTCGTTAATTTTTCACGAATAGGTTTAAAATAGCATTTTCAAACCTATGTTATGAACTTATTCATTCCTGTCAGCTAGGGGTCAAACAACAGCTTGTGTTCAATTAGTTGTACAATGAATCATTTAAAATAAATACATACACAGTTATACAAGTTGTACAACGAATCATTTAAAATAAATACCGTGTTAACAACGTAAAACAAACAAAACAAATTACATAAGTAAAGTAGTGGGCAGGAGTAAGCTATCAGTTAATTGGCCTCCATGCCCCACTCTCAATTATCTTTAAAACCCAGATGATAAGGAGCAACGAAATAAAACAACCAATCTGAAAGCTCGGATCTAATGAAACCGGATGTAGATAATATCTGTCACTGTTACTTATCAACTGAAGAACTAATCTACACAATTATTTACTTTGTTTTCCTTTTTGTGTTCCGGACTAGAATCCTTTTATTTACCTGTCTGTAAGAATGTCAGACTGCACGTAGGGTAAAAACATACCAGAAATCCGTATTATTTGGATTTTTTCCGCCTACTGTTCTCATATTAAGTGTTATTTTCACAACGTTTTAGTTGATGTAACCTCCGACCTTCTTCGGGTGTATCTCATTGAAGAGGAAATGCGGGGATCTTTTTGTTAAACTCGGAAATCTTTCTGTTGAACTCGGGAATCTTTCATTTCTTTGAAGGCTTGCGGTACCGTCGTCATACTTATACTTTCTGAAGATATTTTATACTGCATTTAGTGCTAGATTCATTACTTTGCTAATTCTTTGATAACCTTTTTGCTCCTTTGTGATGTTCAATGATTCTATCTCATATATCTCTGGATAATTCTTTAGTTTTTTTTTTTCATTTTTAATCCTTGAATTGCAGAATGCATGTCAAAGAGTCAGATGATTAATGGCATTATCTTGTAAACAATTATGCTACCCAGGGTTCCTTCTCTTAAACCCCGGAATCTTTCTGCGGACTTTGTGAATCTTTTTGTTGAACTCTAGAATCTTCAAGGAATTTTGGACGGAACCCTTTATTTAATCCACAGCATACTATCGTTCCATCGGCTGGGTAGAAGTCCCAAGCAATTGGCAATTGTATTTCGAGTGTCACCTGAAGTGAGGATTGAACCATCAACAACTTTCTATTGTACAGGTTCAAGAAAAGTGTCAGTTTACAACTGAATTTTATCAAGAAGAAGGTCGCAGGTTACATCGATTGAAACGTTGTGCAAATAATACTCCAAAGAATACGAAAAAAATACGAATAATTAATCCTTCACTGTCAGCCATAACGAGTATGACTGGTCAACTCCAGAATTAAATTTTAAAGTTAAAAACTTTTTAATCGTATGTGGAAGTAAATTTAAAACATGACGGTTGAATCCATTTTGTTATCAAAGTTCAAAATTACCCTATGAACAAAAATATTGGATACACGACACTTTTTACACATTTCCAACCAAAACTTTTATTTTAAAATACTTTAAATATTCAAATTTTCAATAGTATTGAAATACCATCTCTGACCAATCTGAGAAGCACAATTGTTTACACGATAGTGCTATTAGTCATCTGACTCTTTGAATTCTGCAATTCAAGGATTAAAAATGGGGGAAAAATATGAATAAAGAATTATCCAGAGATATGTGAGATAGAATAATTGAACATCACAAAGGAGCAAAAGGTTAGCAAAAAATTGTCAAAGAAATGAATCTAGCACCAAGTGCAGTAGGAAATATCAGAAAGTATAAGAAGTATCGCGACTGAAAAAAATAAATGAGAGTACTTCAAGGTGGAACAGCAGAAATGTGAAAAAAGAACTTTTCATTACTCGTTATGAAATTAAAACTGATCTTGAGGCTGCTGGAATTAATGTAAGATTACCATTAGCAGAACTTTCTATTGTACAGGTTCACCAAGAATAGTGCCTTTACTGAATCACCAAACACCAAGAATAGTGCCTTTTCTGAAAACCAAACAAAACCGACTAAAGTTTCTTGACACTTATAAGGAGAAAAGTATGCACTTTTGGTAAAAAGTAACCTAGTTAGATGAAACGAAAGTTGAACTTTTGAAAACTATTCAAAACTATTTGAAAGAATACAACAACAAATGTTTCGCAAAAAATGGCATTGCCTTCAACAAGCACAATACTATCCCCCACAGTTAAGTTTGGAAGTGGTTCCATTATGATATGGGGATACCATTCATCCAAGTGCACTGGTGAGTTACAAGTTATCCCTGGCAGGGTGAATTGTAGCACGTACAGAGAGATTCTAGAGAAGAACCTTCAGAAATCTGTAACTTCTTTAGGAAATGGATGGAATTTCGTGCTTCAACACGACAACGATGTCAAACATGCCATAAAACTTACAAAGGAATTATTTGAAAATAATGGTATTAAGACCTTCAATTGGCCAACTGGGTCTCCCCACTTGTGTTGATTTGAAAATTTGTGGAATATTTTGTAAAATCTATAAGCGGAATCTATAAAATATCAAGTAATTAGAGGAATTATGCAAAGAAGAATTGGGTTAAAGTAACGGTGGATCAGTTTGAAAAACTTGTGGCCAACCATAGAAACTGATTGGAAAGAGTGAAACAAACAGAGGCTACGCAACAAAATGTTAAATTGCTGTATCCAATATTTTTGCGTTGGATGATTTTGAACTTTGATCAGAAAATAGATTCAACTATGAGTTTTTAATTTTCCTTCCACATAAAACTAAAACAACTTTACCAGATATTACTTACTAAAATATCAGGCAAATTAGCAAACATAAACTAGAGTTATAACAGAAAATAACATGTATCCAATACTTATGTTTGTCACTATATATATATATATATATATATATATATATATATATATATATATATATATATATATATATATATATATATATATATATATATATATATATACAGTTGCGTCCAAAACTAAAGGACAAAATTTTAAAACCTAATATGTTTGAAATAACAACTGTGAAAAGCTGAAATTTTGACAACTGGTAATTGTTATCATCCATAATAACATACTAAAATTTGAGTCATTTGCAAAGGATAGAAAAAGAATTATAATAATTATTTATTTATTTTCAAAATAAGAACGTCTAAAAGTAAGGGACAAAATTGAGAAAAACAATGTAAACAGTATGCTATATTCAAATTTTTTGAGTTCCTTTAAAGAATAAGCCTTACTTAGTCATTTGTAAAATATACTTCTATAAATTTGGATTTTTTGTGTATTGATATTCATATTAAAAACACTTTTTTCTATTTATTTAAAAAGAAAATACAACTTTATGGGTCATGGAATTGCATTCATCTACAAAAGATCTGGCTAATTTGCATATTATTTTAAACATTCATTTTAATTTTTTTTTTTTCGGTTTTCTTATGGGATGATCATCTTTAGTTAACTATTACGTGTAATTATATTCATGCAGATATTCTACATGATTTATATTTGTATAATATTTATGTAAAAATTTATAGAAAACACAAACCGCTTTCTATATATATAGTATATATATAGTATGTATGCGTATATATATTAGTTTAAAAATTTTGCCTACCAAACTCCTCTGTCAGTTTTTGGTCTACAGACATTAAACTTAATATATAGAGTATTCGAACCCATGCAAAACTTTATATTAGGATTTTAGCTGGGGAAAATTGGTTCGAAAGTGTGAAAATTAAAGAAATGTAATTTATCAAATGAAGGTTGAATGATGGCATTACGAATATGTATGCATAACGTAATAGTTATTGGTTAATGTTTTGATTTTTAGCCTTGCAGCAAACATGTCTTCATAGCTCAGGCATTAACACCAAAGAAAAAAGTAAACCGTAAGCTAAACGTTTTGGTTTCAATTCTCGGTGGTGGCGCACAAGTCATTTTTTTTTTTAAACTTTTAAATCATTACTATATATTGGATCTAATATACTATAATAATAAATAAGAAACCTGCATTAATCAGAATATCATATTTTAGCGTATTTTATGACCGGGCAACGCCAGACGGCCTGCTCTCTCTCTCTCTCTCTCTCTCTCTCTCTATATATATATATATATATATATATATATATATATATATATATAAATTTCGGTATTTGTCGTCTGAAGGGTCGAGCTTCAAAACGATACTGATCTTGTGAAAATCTATCGCCTCTCTCGAAAGTTTTAAGCAGACATGCAAACAGACATACATACATTTATATATTGGTAGCTCAAATTTTCGACCTAAACACCTTAAAAAAGCTTGCTCTATCTCTGAATACCCTTTATGTAAAATTTCAAATGTTTAGACCAGAAATTGTCTGAGTAATTTGGTAGAGACCGTAGAGGTCAATTTTTTTTAAACTTTGACCCCTATGATGACCCCTTAAAATTTATCGTTTTGGGCTCAAATCAAGTTATTAAGTTAAATCCATATCCAAGGAACCTATATCTAAAATTTCAAGTGTTTAGACCCAAAATTAGCTGAGGAGTTTGGTAGAGTTCTCAAATGTCAAATCGTTGAACTTTGACCCCTTGACAGCCAAATTTCTGGTTGAAAACATATTACAAAGATTTTCCCAAATCTCCCTACCCTGTATTTCAAATTTCGAGTCTGCAGACTGAAAATTGACAGAGTTATTGCGTAGGGAAATGTACACAGACAGACAGACAGACACTTTCACACTTTCACTTATATATATATATAGTAATGAAATCAAAAGAATGTAGTGTTTTCAGCTTTTTTATTTCTCGATCCCACTCGAGATCAATTTTTCTTTGGACTACTGCACTATCCGAAAAAAATTTTTTTACATTATTTCAGCTGCTTTGAAAACTTTCCAACCAGACTATTAACATTACACTGGGTTTAATTTTGGACTTCCTTCTCTCTAAAGAATTATTTTCACTTCTTACATTACCTTGAGAAAATCTTCATGCAAGCTGAAATATTATGCGCTGTTTGTTTTTATTTTTTTTACATATCCAATATTTTTTTACTTGTTTTTCTTGGCAAATTATGACTATAATAAATTTCGGTTTCACTTAGCATTGCTACAAATATAATTTGATGATTTCTTTCCGTCCTCTGATGAGAAAAATAGCAAGAATAGCATTGTTTTTTCTGATCTACATTAATGATCTTCCAAATCACATCCTTACATCATTTGTAGACATTTATGCTGACGACACTACCATTTATGGTAGCACATCTAAGACAGTAAACGACCAAGTTCTCTCCAATTCTCTCTCCTCTGATCTTGAGCACGTAGTACAATGGGGAAAGGAGTGGCTGGTTACTTTTAATGCATCTAAAACTAAGCTTCTCTCTTTACATCATCAACATTCTAATCCACATTTGGCATCAATTGAAATGAATGGCTCTCGTCTTCAGGAGGCCTCAAGTTTTGACAAGCTTCTGGGCTTGACCATTACTCCTGATCTTAAATGGAACACGTACATCAAATCTGTTGCCAAGGCCGCTGGAAAAATGGTGGGATCTTTCTATCGATCCGGTAAATATCTCACTGCTGATGCTATTCTCTATCTATATAAGAGCCAGGTACGTCCAAGGATGGAATACTGTTGCCACATCTGGGCAGGAGCTGCTAGAAAGGACTTGGCCTGCCTTGATAGAGTTCAAAATAGACTTCGTAGCCTCGTAGGAGATGTCATTTTCTCCTCCTTGCAACCTCTATCTCACAGAAGACATGGAAAGTGTTCGACTGAGCTTCAATCTATGGTCCCCCCTCGCCAAACTTTCACAAGAAACACTCGTCTAGCTGTAAACACTATCAATAATTCCCCCCACTCTTTATCTGTGCCTAAACCTAAACGTAGATTCCATGAACAAAGCTTCTTTCTTAGAACTGCACGCCTGTGGAATTGTCTTCCGTTTTCCTGCTTTCCGGCTGACTACAATATGGTTGTGTTCAAGTCTAAAGTAAATAAGTTCTTGATGAGCCGTTCTATATAAGTTATCAAATTTACCAAATTTTCATTACTAATGATTACTATATTGTCCAATTTCTACTGTACACTCTTTAACCCTTATCCTTGAGTAGCCTCTGGGCCTTGATAATGTGGTGATGCCTATGTAAAAAAAAAAAAAATTGTTTGAAACTGCGGAATAAGGACTTTGTAAATTATTTTTGGAGTATTCAGTTCAACATCAAATTTTGATTGTAAATTTCAACTTACAATTTTAATTTTTTTCTCACACACACATATATATATATATATATATATATATATATATATATATATATATATATCTGTGTGTGTGTGTGTCCTTGAGGTAAAGGCTTAGCAAATGTAGTCTTTCTAAATGATCACCGATCTGGCCAGACTCATCGTTGCTTAACTTCGGTGATCTGACGAGAACCAGTGTGTCAACGTGATTGTGTGTGTGTGCGTGTGCGTGTGCGTGTGCGTGTGCGTGTGCGTGTGTGTGTGTGTGTGTGTGTGCGTGCGTTTAAATAGTATGAATAACTGGTTCTGCTGCCATGGTTGTTTTGGGTGTGTTCTTTTGGCATTTAAAAGATGCATTTTAGCTTTTGACAAATGAGGAGAAAGAATTTCTTTCAACTGACAATACTTATGTCGATTGAGCAATCGCAAAGAGACAATTCATTTGCTATAAAAAAAACCCATAAAAACACACTTAAAGGACAATGTCTTTCTGTAATAAAAGACATCATAAGATACGTCCACGGATCTATGTGAAAATCTTTATCTGTTCATTGGTCTGTCTCATTTAAGTTCATAACAGAATTTTCTTTTTTCAGCATTAAATACACAAATTGAATGGACGAAACATATTTTAATTGCGTCCATCCATCTCTATGAGAGGTTTCGCCCGTTTCTCAAGCTTAATTTTGAAATAGCATTTTTGTTATTTATGCTTAAGTTTTAGGTAGCATTTTTGTTAGTTATGCTTAAGTTTGAAATAGTGAAGCACTTGTTCTCCATCAATGTAAATACCCCAAATATCCAACTATACCTAAACTATCAAAATTCCACTCTTACACTGTGGAGATCTTTAGATTCCTGAAAGCTTTCTACTCCAATAGTTTATTCCCTTGAACTGCTAGACTCTGGAATTCCTCCTGGATCCCTGCTTCGCTGACTATACTGACTTGCAGAAGATCAAGTGTGATGTGGACAGACATCTCGCTGCTCAACTCCCTACATAGTATCCCTGTAGATTTTATCCTAAATAGTAGCCCCTTATATCCAAATGACACTGAGTCTTGTTTTGGATATATATATATATATATATATATATATATATATATATATATATATATATATATATCAGTACAATCTAAAAATAAGCTTAAACCAGGCTTAGGGTCAAACAAATCCAACTTGCTTCCTCCCTTGAGGCTTGCATTCACAAATATCCATGGGCTTAGAATTAATTTAGCTGATGTTGAAGCATTTCTCCTAACAAATACCCCGGATATCTTAGCACTAAGTGAGACTAACCTACACTCCTCCATCCCCTCTAACTACTTTAACATGCCTGGATATCTCCCACTCTGCCGTAAGGACTCTGACAGACATATGCACGGACTTGGAGTTTACATTCGTAATACCCTTCCCTTGACTAGAGAAACAAACCTAGAAACGGATGATCAAGCCTTTATGTGCTTTAGACTAATCATGCAACACAACATTAGCTACTTTTACTTTCTCTACCGCTCTCCCTCGACCCAGGACTGCACCATAATAAACAAAGTATCTGACAGTATAGACACAGCACTCTCCCTCGACACTAGCGCCCAAGTACATGTATTTGGTGACTTTAATGTCCATCACAAAAACTGGCTTGGATTCTCTACTTACACAGATGCAGCAGGCAGCGAAACTCATAGCTTCTCTGTATCTCACTCCCTATCGCAAATTGTTACTTTTCCAACCCGTTTCCCTGATCAGGAAGAACAACACGCATCACTATTAGATCTGTTTTTGACCACAGTTCCTGATGACTGTGTAACGAAAGCCGACAGCCCACTTGGGAACGCTGATCATGCGGTGATAATGGTTGAAATCGCCCTAAACTCTAGACCCAAAACTGAAGAGCCAGTGCTCAAAACAACGAGATATTATAAAAAGGCTGACTCGGAAGCCATCAGAGATCTTATCAAAGACGCCCCATGGGGAAATATTTTTTCTCTTCCTGCTGAACAGTGTGCAACCGAGACCACTGAATGGTTCAAAACTGCAATCGAAGCGCATGTTCCCATGCGGAAATTCTATAGCAAGCCGCACTCTCTCCAATGGTTTACTTTGACTTGTGCAACTGCCATTGCCCAAAGGCAGCATGCATTCCACAGGTTTAACCGACATAAGTCCAGTTCAAACAGACAGAAGTACATAGAAGCTAGAAGTAACGTTAAGAAAGAAATAGCGACAGCTAAGAGGGAATTTACGGAAACCACTAAAAAACGCATCGAAGCACAAAAACTAGGAACTCGTGACTTCTGGAAAATCTACAACAGTGTAGTAAATAATGGGCAATCAACAATTCCCCCACTAACCAACAATCACGAGGTTCTTTGCTCAGCAACCGAGAAGGCTAACATGCTTGCCAGTCGGTTTGCCTCAAACTCCACACTGGACCCTCTAAACCACCTCCTACCTCAATTTCCTATGCGGACAGACGCCACGCTTGACGATCTAATAATCACCCCTGCTCAAGTGCATGCTATCATAAAAAACCTTGACACTTCAAAAGCATGTGGACCCGACCTCATCCCAGCTGTGCTATTAAAAAAGTGCTCAGCCGAAGTAGCTCCAGTTCTCTCCAAATTTTACAACAAATGCCTTAATGAATCTTGCTTTCCGGGCTGTTGGAAAACTGCTTCTGTGGTACCAGTATTCAAGAATTCTGGCGAAAGAACTGACCCATTAAATTATCGCCCTATTAGCCTCCTCCCACTTTTTGCCAAAATATTTGAGACCTTAATTAACCATGCTCTAGTCCAGCACCTTACAGATGCTAAACTTCTGACCGACCAACAATATGGATTTAGACAAGCCCGTTCCACGGCAGACATCCTCACTGTAATCTCTGAACGCATATACCATTCACTGGACAAAGCGGGAGAGGGCAGAGCGGTAGCTCTAGATATATCTAAGGCTTTTGACAGGGTATGGCATGAGGGTCTCCTCAGGAAGATTAGATCATACGGTATCACTGGTAGAATACTTAACATAATCAAATCCTTCTTAGATAAGAGAAAAATCCAGGTTGTCCTCGACGGTCGTACATCTAAACAATATGATATAAATGCGGGAGTGCCCCAGGGATCTATCCTTGGACCTCTGCTGTTCCTGATATTCATAAATGACCTCCCCGACAAAATTGCCTCTGAGATGGGTATATATGCTGATGACACCACACTCTATAGCAGGCACAACAGGAAAACAAATGAACATATATCTAAAGTAATGGCAGAAACACTAGAGGATGACCTCCAATCAGTAGTGGAATGGGGACAAAAATGGATGGTCACGTTCAATGCCACCAAGACAAAACTGGTTTCATTCAATAATTACAAGAAACCTTCTCTACCACCTATAGCAATGGCCAACGACTTTTTATCTGAGAGTACGTCTCTCAAGCTCCTTGGCCTAACGTTCACAGGAAACATGAGCTGGAACAATTACATCGAGAGCATTGCCAGGGCCGCTGCGAGGAAGGTGGGCTCTCTCTACCGTGCTAGAAAACTTCTAACACCCAAAAGTATCCTGTACCTCTACAAGGCCACTATTCGCCCATGTATGGAGTATTGCTGTCATATTTGGGCTGGTGCATCGGCTACTAGTCTCTCGCTCCTTGACAGGGTTCAAAAGAGAGTCGCAAATCTGATAGGCCCTAAACTGTCATCTAAACTTCAGCCTCTGTCCCATCGTCGAAACGTTGCATCCCTCTGCCTGTTCTACAAGTATTATAATGGTGAATGCTCTGATGAACTGCAAGCACTTGTGCCCCCACGACGTAAACACCCTCGACAGACCCGACAAGCTGCAAAATCCCACCCCCACACTGTAGAGATCCCTAGATGTAAAAGATCTTTCTAATCCAGTAGTTTCTTCCCCAGAACTGCTAGACTTTGGAATTCCATTCCAGGTCACTGCTTCCCCAACTGTACTGACTTGCATAAGTTCAAGTGCAACGTGAACCAACATCTCGCTGCCCAAATCCCTACATAGTACCCCAGTAGATGTTTCCCCTGATAGTAGCCCCCTACACCAAAGTGGCAATGTGCCTTGTTTGGGGTGAAAATGTAATAAAAGAAAAAAATATATATATATGTATATATATATATATATATATATATTTATATATATATATGTATAAGGAATTAAAAAAAATATACCAGCGGTGGTTGACGTTATGTTTAAAGAAAAAATTAGAAAAAACCGAATGAAATCATTAAAAAATCAACGTTTCGTCCCTGTCTCAAAAGGACATCTTCAGGATAAATTGAGATAAAAATGTGATAAAAGAAAAAGTCATAGATCGTGCGAAAAAAGACAGTTTTTTAAAATCCAACCCATGTTGGGAAAGGATGAAATATGTGTGCGTATGGGAAGGTTGTTTGATGTCTATATATACAACTTTTAAAATGCATTAAAATAAATATGTACATTATTATTATTATTTTTTTTTTTTTTTTTTTTTTTTTATTTATTTATTTTTTTTTTTCTCTTTTCTTTCCTTCTTCTGCAAAAACTACTCATTTTCCTGAAACATTCAAAGAAAAAAAAAAAAAAAAAAAAAAAAAAATATATATATATATATTATATATTTATATATTTCATTCGGTTTTTTCTAATTTTTTCTTTAAACATATATATATATATATATATATATATATATATGTATATGTATATATATATATATATATATATACATATATATATACATATATGCATATATATTTTACTTATATATCAATCTTTATAAAAGAAGCTCAATGTGATTACAGAGCAATATATAGAATAAATGACAAAAAGTTATATTCCAAAATTCATGATGTTGACCATCTTATAGTTTATTCCTTTAAATCAGTTGATTTATACAATTCTTGACAGTATCCGTTTCACTAATTGATATACTAATTAAGTGATTGATTTTGCGCTACGAAACAGATACTGTCAAAAATTGTATAAGTCAACTGATTTAAAGGAATAAATTATAACATTGTCAACATCATGAATTTTGGAATATAAATTTTGGGCATTTATTCTCTCTCTCTTTCGTAATCTCGTGTCATTTTATTTATTTAATCTATCACCGCTATATTTCCAAACACAAGTTTTAATCTCTACGATATTTTATCTTTTAGGCGTAATCCACTACACTAGTTTACTCTAATTAGTTCTTCTCTCATAAAATGTATATACATGTATATATGACATCTAATTTACATAAGGAAAACACGCTGCTCTCCCCCATCATTATATATAGCCCCAATCCTCCGACTCTCTCGTCAATGACTATCCCTCTTGAAGAAGCCCGCATAAATCGGGCGAAACGTTGAGTATCCAGGTCCTTCCACCTCCATTTTATTTCATATCGTTGGATTTAATCCAGCTCAACAATCATATATATATATATATATATATATATATATATATATATTAAAGCTGAGCTAAAGTTAACCGCTTCTTCTTAATTCCCTTAAGGGAATTAAGAAGAAGCGGTTAACTTTAGCAGAAATGCAATATTCCTTCCTGTCGTTGCATACTCTCTGACTGTAAAGTATGTATGCCTACTGACATGGCATTTATAATCACTTAATTTTCTTGTGTTCTTGTGTTAATTACTGATTGCCTTGAAATAAGATGCCAGGGTAGTTTTGTGACTGGGTTCGAATCTTCTGACCAGTATTAATACACACACACACACACACACACACATATATATAGGATATAGGTCTGGTTGAATATCAGCGTTAAGCTCTGCATATTCTTTTCTGTCTAATTTTTCAATATGGAGGGCTAACTTTTGAACTCAAAATAACCGATAGTTGTCAAATCTGTAATTAGTCAATTTAAAGTTCGCCGCCTCTAAAACAAACACCCTATGCATGTGTGTGTGTGTGTGTGTGTGTGTGTGTGTACATATTTTCGAAAACCATGCTAGATAATTTTCATAGATATTAGTAAATAAAAGGCACAAATATGTTCATATGCATGCATGATCACACACGTACTCCCACGTCATGCACACACCCATGTCTTTACACACACACACACACACACACACACACACACACACACACACACACACACACACACACACACTTTGTACTCATATACAAAAAACGCACCCTATAGACAATTATTCTCATAAAATTCCTTTTTTCTGACTGCAATCACGAAGGATGAAAACCAGAATCACAAAAACGACGCCCACTGTTCATCATTCAAGTGTATGTTCACCAGTAATTGAATAGAATTGGGTTACCGATGTTAGAGTTTTGTTAAAAATCATACAACCGTTACCTCTCTATTTGCAATCTGATAGATATAAACATACAAAAAAGAATAATTTTTAATTTTAAAGATTTAAAATGGAAACTCATATTTAATCTATTCCTAGGATTGCTAGAAAAGAATGGTTGGATAATTGTACTTCTCCAGAAATACCCAACACCTTATGCACTCCCATATAAGAGTGCCTATTTATTTAATTATTGGAATTCCTTTGAGATGAGTAATTTGTATTTTTTTTATTGATTTCTTTGTGAACTATTATCCTTATCTCCATAGTTGTTGTTTTTAGCGATGTTTCGGCCAACTATTCCTCTGGTCTTCGTCAGCGTGATAGGAATACTGAATCGCTTAACTGTATCCTCAGTAATTACTGCCTTCCATAGTTGTTGTTGTCTCACCACGTTTTGATTAACTGATCCTCTAGCTTTGGGTAGGATTGAAACCGCTATCTTCAGACAATGCTCACCTGGAACTGTAGAGATTCAACGCCTCTATCCACTGCGCCAGCGGATAGAGAAGATAGAAGATTCAGCATTCCTATTCAGTCGCGGTTAATAACTTGACGAAGGCCAGAGGAATAGTTGCCCGAAACATCGCTAAAAACAACGACTATAAAGATGAGGATATTAGTCCGCAAATAAATAAAGTGTCTATTTCGTTTTACTTTTTAATGGGAATCACTTCATCTCACATTATACAATTAATTTGTTGTCGGTTTGTTTGTCATAACGTTCTAGTTATTTCTTAACCGATATCGATCATCATAATTTATTTAAATAAATTTAAAAAAAAATTTTTTTTAATGGCTGAAAAATATTTAATAGATGTTCTTAACTTCTAATCCTGGCTTCAACATTTAAAAAAAAAGTCGAGGAACCCGGTATAATAGATAAGTATTTTAGTATTGTTATAATGTTAGGTTTGTTTCTTTGTATAGAAATATAAGACAGGTTTTCTCTGATGACTTACGAGTCATACTCTTTTTCTTTCTGTTCTCTTAGAGCAGAGTCAAAATGTCAGAATAAAAGAGTTAAAAAAAAAATAATAACGTGTTGTTGATTGTACCCAACGACACAATGAAATCAACGACTCTATGTATTGACGTGTATATTAATCATCATAAAAAACTAATGATTACAACTGCAAAGAGTCACGTAAGAAGTCCGCACCCCTTTCTTCATCCGCTTCCGCTTCTCTAAATACCCTGTTCTCAAGTGTAAAACATACACAGCTCTGTCACGTCAACACAGAATTAAAGGTGATGACACATCCGGTTTTCAAACATAATTAAGAATAAAAAAAAAAACATGCCGTTTATTTATTTATTTGCGGATTCTTATTCTCATCTTTATAGTTATTGTTTTTTTTTTGTTTTTGTTTTTTTACATAGGCGTCACCACTTATCAAGGCCGATAGGCCACTCAAGGATAAGGGTAAAAGAGTGTAGAGTAGTCAAAAGGACAATATAGTAATTGATAGTAATGGAAGTTCGATAAATTTGTTAACTTAAGTGAAACGGCTCATCAGAAACTTGTTCACGTTGGACTTGAAGACAACCATATTATAGACAGCTGGAAAGCAGGAAAACGGAAGACAATTCCACAGGCGTGCAGTTCTAAGAAAGAAGCTTTGATCATGGAATCTATGTTTAGGTTTAGGTACAGATAAAGAGTGGGGAAAATTATTGATAATGTTTTCAGCTATTCTAGTGTTTCTTGTGAAAGTTTGGCGAGGGGGGGCCATAGATTGAAGCTCAGTCGAACACTTTCCATGAAAATAACGATAAAGCAGAGACAAACTCGCAACATCTCTTCTGTGAGATAGAGGTTGCATCTCCCACCAGGCCACGAAGTCTATTTTGAACCCTATCAAGGCAGGACAAGTCTTTTCTAGCAGCTAACGATGTTTCGTCCAACTATTCCTCTGGCGTTCGTCAGGAGGTAAACCGTGACAGGATAGGGATGTTGAATCTCTTAACTGTAACCTCAGTAATTACTGCCTTCCATAGTTGTTGTCTCACCCACGTTTTGGCAAACTAATCATATGGCCGGCTTTGGGTAAGATTGAAACCGCTATCTTCAAATAATGCTCACCTGGAACCGTAGACATTCAACGCTCTATCCACTGCAAAGGGACCCGTGGCGCAGTGGATAGAGGTGTTGAATCTCAGCGGTTCCAGGTGAACATTGTCTTAACATAGTGGTGGATAGTGGATTAGTTGGCCAAAACGTGATGAGGCGACTATGTATATACAGAATAGGAGACTTCTACGATATAGCTACGTTAAAAGAATGGATGAGAGTGCTTGAATTAGTAGATGTAGAACAGTTGAGGTAGCAAAGTCTGTTAGCAGGGAAAGGCCAATAAAAACAATATAGGAAGTAATAAGTATGAGTTTTAGAGAAAGGGGGGGGGTAAATAAAAATCTGACGAGAAATACGTTTGTTTGAAAGTAAATTTCTGAAAGTGCTCAAGTTTTAGAAATTTTATATTGTGCCCAATATGTAAAATGGTTGTTAAACTGCTGGTGGTGACCTGTAAGTTGCAAGTATTCATTCAGACACACGTGTTCAAATACAGTTGACGATTAATATCTGCTGCATAGAAGAATCAATAAAAACATCTGAAAAAGAAAGTCAATTCTCGAATAAAACAAAAGATAAATTACAAGAATAGATCCAATGGTAAATAAGTCGGTAAAATGTGAATTTGTTTCCCCACCCTCACCCCTTTTATACGATTTGATAATTTTTCTTAAATCTGTGGTGAATGAATGGAGAAACTTCATGGTAAACTGGTTTATTTTGGAATCTGTTACTCCAGGTTCTAAATCCTAAATAGATGGATCTATCATTGTCATTTATGCTGTAAGGAAAGGTATGAATCCACAATACCTTTCTCTGTTATGTGGAAAATAGCAACTTGTGTTCATTTATTCGAATACAATGAAACATGTAGAATATTATGCTTCAATCACAAATTAAACCAATCAATAAACATTTTAATTTTATTTGTTTGTTTTTTTTTTTTACTTTTATTCATTCAAAGGTAAATTTGTAACGTGGCTTGACCGTTACTTTTTAACTCTGTTGTTACAGTTCTAACCTCTTTCAGACTTCCACGCCATCTGTTACATTTACAAAGGAACAAACAAAAATAAAAAAAATTTTTTTAAAGTGCAAATGAAATGGATTTGTTCGTGGTTCTTCCAAAACAACGCATTTCATTATTTTTCAAAAATTTTTTCGCACACACATGTTGTCAACATAGGGATTATCTTTCCTTGTTGTTTATAATTCGTGCTGTACGAATTACTTCCTTTAGAAAATAAAGAGGTCTTCCATCAGCTAACACGCATCGTTTCGCCTCCTTAATATTACACATTCATACAAATAATATTACAAAAATAGGTACATGGTGGCAGCAATAAACCTCGACTATGAGCCAGTACTTAAAACAACAAAAAAAGAATAAACTAAAAAAAAAGGAGAACTTTGAAAACAGCACGATAACAATTCAGTCTTCTTACCGGACTTTTGAGAACACGTACGTCTGCGTCACTAAGGCGCCATATTGGATTCGTACTCGTAAAACTGTGAGTTGTTCCCCCCCCGCCCCTCTTTTCCTTAATTATCTTCTTTGCATTCCCGTGTATCGTTTATAAGAAAATGGCCACTCATTCAATGGAACCACACATGTGCTGGGATGTCAACAACTTAATGGAGTCTTTTAAATTCTTTAAACACCAGTGTGAGTTATACTTCTTCTCGGGAACATTGGCGTAACCAAACAAGTGAACCACATTTTATTATTATCAGGGAAAGGAGGGTTAAGAAGATTTAACTCATGGACATTTGAAAATGAGGGCGACAAGCGCGACCCTGTAGTGATTTGGAACAAATTCCAAGAAAAAATAGAGCCTCAAATCAACTTCAGAATTGCACGTTTATGTTTACAGAAATACTCGCAGACCGATACAGAAAATATCGATGACTTTCTCACGAGATGCAGGCTGCAGGTTAGGGTTAGGGTTAGGGTTAAGGTTAGCTGCAGGTGCAAAAATGCAAGTTCAGGGACGAAACTGAAACAGAAGAACGCATCAAAGCATCATAGACCAAATAATTGTGGAGACTAGATTCCCAGAGCTGCAAAAGCAGCTACTATGCAAAAATGAAAAACTGGCGATGCCTGAAGTTCTAAACATGTGCAGAAGCTACGAAGCTTCAGTGGATCACATGAAAAAAATGCGCTAAATAAAGGGTGAATGTGAAAGCCAGATAAGCTCTAAAAAACACAAAATTGAGAGCGCGGACATCTGTGGAAGATGTGGACTCCGTCATAAACCAGGAAATTGTCCTGCTCGCGGCAGAACATGCTCAACATGTGGTCATAAGAACCACTGGGCCAAAAGGTGCCAAACCCGAAAAACTAAAAACACCAATAGACAGCCACAAGCAAACAAGCTAACCAAGCAGAGAAATTTTGGACCGGAACGGGATACGTTTAAAACCCAGCAGAACTGTATAAACGTACAGCAAGATGAAATGGCAGGTGATGTTGAAAGAATGTTTTTATATCCAGTAAATCAGAAAGGGGACAACACCTTCCGAACAGAAACATTTGCCAACCTGGATATCCTCCTCCCAAACAGAAAAGGCATTCATGAGCTGAAGGTCAAAGTGGACACAGGCGCAGAAGGGAATACACTTCCCTTACGCACGTTCCGACAAATGTTTCCCAAACATGTGGACCAGAATGGGCATCCATGTCCAGGCACAACCAACAAAGAAACTGCAATTCTTACAGCTTACAACGACTCTGATATCGTGCAGCACAGATCTATCGATATAAAATGTGGGTACCAGGGTCTATAGAAAGCAAATTTTATGTGGTCACATCAAATGGACCTACCATATTAGGATTACCTTCCATCCAAGAGTTAAAATTGGCAACGCTACACTGCTCCATACAGAGAATAGCATGTACCTCAGTTGATCCTCCATCAAACACCACCATAAATCCTACGAGAATGGAAGCCTATCCAGACCAATTCAACCGGATTGGAAACTTTCCAGGAGAGTACCACATCATACTTCACCCTATCAACTTACCCATAGTCCATGCACCGAGGAAATGTCCCATCAATATGAAGGACGAGATAAAGGCAGAACTAGATCTAATGGTGTCTCTGGGAATAATAAAAAAAATTGATGAACCAAGCAGAAGAGCAACGGCAAACTGCGAATATGTTTAGATCCTAAAGATTTAAACAAAAACATAATGTGATGCCATTACAAAACCCCAACCATGGAGGAGCTCTCACACAAACTGTCTGGTGGCAAATTCTTCTCAAAGCTGGACACCCAAAATGACTACTGGTCAATACAAACTTGACAAGGAGTCACAACTACTCATGACATTTAACTCATGACATTTAACTCTCCTTTTGGAAGATATTGCTTCAAGAGGATGCCTTTTGGGTTGGTTATGTTTCCAGCAAAAAATGGATATGATCATAGAAAAATGCCCTGGAGCGTTAGCGTTAATTGATGACGTGATCATCCATGGGAAAACCAAAGAGGAGCACGACCGCAACCTGAAAAAGTTAACAGAGACTTCAAAGACTGCTGACCTCACATTCAATCACAGATGTGCCATAAATCAAAAACAAGTCAGATTCTTTGCTGCTATCTTTGATGAGGATGGGATACACCCAGATCCCCCCCCCAAAATGGAGGAAATAAAATCACTCCCGAGCCCAACTAATGTTACCGATCTGCAGAAGGTACTAGGGATCATTACCTACATGGCACTTTTCATTCCGAGGCTTTCAGACCTCACAGCAAGCCTCAGCGAGCTCTTAAAAAAAAGATGCTGACTACTAATGGAACAACAGCCACCAGAAGTCACTGCAGGAAATAAAAGACATAATATGCATGGAGATGCTACTCCGATACTATGACCCATCAAAATAAAAACTACTGTACAAGTTGATGCATCATCCAGAGGGTTGGAAGCCACACTAATACAAGAAGGCAAACCTGTAGCTTTTGCCTCAAAATCACTCACTTGAAACCGAGCAGCGCTATGCCAATATCGAGCGCGAACTCCTAGCTGTCGTATTTGGCTGTTTACGCTTTCAAACATACATCTACGGCTATTCATTTGAAGTTGAGAGTGACCACAAGCCCTTGGGAATGATCTGCCTCAAGAACCTAACAGCAGTACCCCCTCGACTTCAACAGATGCTCCTGAGACTCCAGGAACATGACATGATCATAAAATATCGACCGGGAAACAAAATGCTACTAGCTGATGGACTATCTAGGCTCCCCAATGAAAGGAACAAAGAGGTCGTAAACCAAGACATCAAAGTGGACTTTGTGCAGTTTTCTACTGAAAAGCTCACACTGATTCGTCAAGCAGCGGATGACGACCCCATTTTGCTTGAGCTGAAGATGTGGATCCTAAATGGTTGGACAGACTCTCGCAGGAAACTACACAAAGACCTTCAACCATACTGGTCTTATTGGGATGAGCTCTCCATTGAAAATGGGATTCTGCTCAAAGGCAACAGAATTCTGATACCTCAAGCAATGCATGCAGAGGTACTCGAGAAGATACACTATGGACACCAAGGAATTGACAAGTGTAAATTAAGAGCAAAAACTTGTGTTTTCTGGAGTGGAATCAACAATGACATTGACACCTAGACACAATAATATGGCGTATGCCAAGAACTCCAGAAATCCCAACCCGCTGAAACCCTCATGCTGCATGAGATTCCGGTACGACTGTAGCAAATCTTAGCCACCAACCTCTTCAATCTGAATGGAATCAACTATCTCCTTGTGGTAGATTATTACTCAAAGTACCCCTTTATCGCAGTCTCAGGGAATTCTCCAGCAAGGATGTTATTAGTTGTCTCAAGCAAATATTTGCTGAGCAGGGAGTCCCTGAAAGGCTCATAAGCGATAATGGCTCACATTTTAGCTCCCAGCAGTTCAAAGAATTTGCTAAAGCCTGGAACTTTGAACATATTACCAGCTCTCCCAGATACCCCCAATCTAACGGCATGGCAGAACGCTGCACTCAGACTGTCAAAGCAGTCATGAAGAAAGCCATGTTAGGCAATCGGAACATAAACATGGGCCTCTTGTGTCTGCGATCAACAATCATCGGATCATACTATCCCATCTCCGGGTGAATTGCTTTTTAATCGCAAACTAGTCAGCAATCTCCCCACAAAATGTACGAACCAAAATGTTCATAGAGAAGAAAGCCAGAATCGTCTGTTACAGAGACAGTTGTCACAGAAAAGACAACATGACAAACATGCTAAGGACTTCCTCAATCTCAGCGCAGGACAGCGAGTACGAGTACAAGACCAAGAGATGAGAAGATGGACTCCAGCGACCGTTAGACAAGCCTGCATTGAACCACGTTCCTACATTGTAGAGACGTCATCAGGACAGATTCTTTGCAGAAATCGCAGACATCTCAAGAAAGTTGCCCACACATCCAATATGACACAATCGATTACACACAATGCACCCTTGCGTCATACTACAGTCACACCACCCAATGTACTAAGCTCACATCCTGCAAAAACCAGCAATACGCATGCAAGCATCTGCATGCCATCTGCCGAAACACATAGTCCTGCACATATCACACAGTCCAGTACAAACAAACCATCTGTAACAATCACAATGTCGAATCGTGTCATAACTCCCACCCCAAAGATATGTAAATGATAAGTTCACTTGTAAAAACTCATCCAGCAACCTTTTGGTTGAACAAACAATTCTCTTGTGAAAGAGGGATGTCAACATATGGATTATCTTTCCTTCTTGTTTAGAATTCGTGCTGTACAAGTTACTTCCCTGGGAAAGTAAAGATATCTTCTGTGAGCTAACATGCTTCATTTCGCTTCCTTAATATTACACATTCATACAAATAATATTACAAAAAAGGTACAACAATGTGGTTTTCTTTAAAGTCTGTCGCTGTCACTCCATGCCGGTGCCAGTCAGCACTTTCTCTCTCTCGACTTTCACACGTTAAACTTGCCTGGCACATACTTTGCTTCTCGACCACATGGAGCATTTTTCTCTCCTTTCTCGTGATGCAAGCTCACACACACTTGTTAATTTGCATACGTGCTTTTACAGCTGCCACTGCTAATATTTTCGCTAGCCAGCTATCCTTCGACTCCTGCTAATATTTTCGCTAGCCAGCTATCCTTCGACTCCTGCTAATATTTTCGCTAGCCAGCTATTCTTCGACTCCTGCTAATATTTTCGCTAGCCAGCTATCCTTCGACTTCTGCCAACATTTTCACACGCATCCATGCACCTCTGTTACAAATTGCTACGAAGATATAAAAGACTAATTTGATTAGGAGCTAGCTTTATGGGCGCACACTAAACGGGGAGGTGTGTAGCAAGATATTTAGTCACATTATGTTTAAATTTCTGCAAGTTGAAGGAACAGGGAGCAGAAAAGGGAATTCCAAAAACAAGTAGTCCAAGGAAAGGAGCTATTAAAATAGAAAGCTTTCCTGCATCTGGGAACCTCTGCCATGAAGTGGTGAGGTTTTTGCTGATTGTCAGAGGTGTTGCGGATATTTACCTTGAGGGAGAAGTTAATAGGGGCATATTCTATGGAGTTCATTTTTTAATCTTAATTTATTTCCTTTAATTCACTGCAGATAGGGCACGTTGTCACCTATATATAAGGGGCTACCGCGAATTAGGGTCCAGATTTATAGGGCTTACTAAGCAAAGAATTGTGCAGCTAGATACGTGTTCACATCAGTGAAGTGATGGGATTTGTCTGCTTGGTGGGATTGTCGCTGGTAGTTACGTTGAGGCGACACAAGTGCAGCAAGTTCGTCAGAGCACATTTCATTGAAGTTCTTGTAAAACAAACACAAGGGTGTAACATTGCAAGCGACAGTGGCTGGAATTTGGTAGACAATGTGATAACTATAAGATTAGAAGGTTCCTTTTTGACTAGTAGTAAGTTCATTAGGCTAGATGTGAAAAAAAAAAGAATGAGAAATGACAAAGATATAAAATACATGACAGAGAAATAAAGACAAAAAGCAGAAATAAAGAAAACCAATAACAAAAAGCAAAGAAAAAAATAACAAAAAAGAAACAAATGAAAATAATAAAAGAAAGCAAGAAAAAAAAGAAAAACAGAAAAAGAAAAAAGTCTAAGGGAAACCAAACAAAGAAAAACAAAACTAGAAATGAAAAAGAAAAAACTAAGAAAACAAAGAGAAAGAATAAATAAAGAAAAGAAAGTAATAAAAATCAAAACAAATAAAAAGAAAGTAAGAACAAAACTAAAAGAAAGAAAATGAAAACAAGAAAAATGAGAGAAAAAAAGGAAAGAAAATAGACAAAGTAAAAAATAAGGACGAAGAAAACGGAAGAAAAATTAAAACAAACAAAAATAAAGCTTTTTATCCAAATCATGTTTTTTTTTTTTTTTTTTAACTTTGAAAATGACAATGTGTGAATTTCTAAGTAAAAACCTTCAAGTTATTTTATTTGTTTTCCGATCCTAACAACCGCCATTTATATTTAAATATTTGGTGATTTGCTTAAACTAGGTCACTATATATCTACTCCTATAAATTTTTTTTTTCGTGTATTGATATTCATATTAAAAACCCTTTTCTCTATTTATTTATTTATTTAAAAAAGAAAATACAACTTTGTTATATATGGGTCATGGCATTGCATTCATCTGCAAAAGATCTAGCTAATTTGCATATCCTTTTAAACATTCATTTTAATTAATTTCCTATTAGATTTTTCGTTTTTCTTATGGGGTGATCATATTTAGTTAACTATTACGTGTAATTATATTCATGCAGATATTCTACATGATTCATACTTGTGTAATATTTGCATAAAAAGGTTCTAGTAAGCACAAACCTCTTTCAATATATATTTATATATGCATATTGTAAAAAAAAAAAGTTGCCTACTAAACTCTTCAGTCAGTTTTTGGTCGATATGAAACTTAATACATAGGTATTCGAACCATCCAAAACTTTATATTTGGGTTTTAGCAGAGGAAAATCGGTTTAAAAGTGTGAAAATAAAAAGAATGGAATTTGCTAGGTGACGGTCGAACGGCGGTATAACGAATATGTATGAGTAACGTAATAGCTATTTGTTCATGACCCTTATCCCTGAGTGGCTTCCGGGCCTTGATAAGTGGTGATCACTGTGTAAAAAAAAAAAAAAAAAATGTCTTAATTTTTAGCGTTGCAGCAGACATATTTTCATAGCTCAGGCATTAACGTCAAAAGAAAAAAATAAATCATAAGCTAAGAATTTTGGGTTTGATTCTCGGTGGTGGCGCACGAATCATTCTTTTGAAAACTTTTAAAATCATTACTATATATTCGATCCGATATAGTATAATAATAAATATGAAATCTGCACTAATCAAAATATAATATTTAAGCGTATTTTACGACCGGGCAAAGCCGGACGGACTGCTAGTCGTTTTGAAAGATTAATTCCTTCACATCACAAAAAATTATGAAAAGACAACATCCTTTAACGACACTTGTATCAATTATGAAATGTTGCCTATATATATATATATATATATATATATATATATATATATATATATATATATATATATATATATATATAAAAGTGAACGTGTCTGTGTGTCTGTGTAAATTTCCCTACGCAATAACTCTGTCAATTTTTAGTCTATAGACTCGAAATTTGAAATACCGGGTACTGAGATTTGGGAAAATCGATGTGACGGGTGTCAGCCAGAAATTTGGCTGTTAAGGGGTCAAATTTCAACGATTTGACCTTTAAGAATTCTACCAAACTCCTCCGCCGACAATTTTGGATCTAGACACTTGAAATTTTAGATATAGGTTCCTTGAACCTGGATCTAACTTAATAAAGTGATTTGAGCCCGAAACTATAAATTTTAAGGGGTCATAATAGGGGTCAAATTTTAAAAAAAATTGACGTCTGCGGTCTATACCAAATTACTCAGACAATTTCTGGTCTAAACATTTGAAATTTTACATAAAGTGTATTCAGAGATAGGGCAAACTTTTTAATCTGTTATATAAAAGTAATTTATAAAATAAACAGTAAGTTCTGTACAGTTCAATGTAGACTACAATGTACTTGGACTAAGTCACTGCGGGGAAACATGTAAAGGTTCTTTCGAATACACAGCGACGCGTCCCCAATTAGAAATAGCAACTAATCGATTAGATTGAAAAATGGGTTATTTTACCGGTTTCGATAACAATGGGAGTGTGAAACATCCATTGATCACCATTCAATCCCGAGCAACATCGGGTCTTCCTGCTAGTATATATATATATATATATATATATATATATATATATATATATATATATATATATAAAAGTGAATGTGTTTGTGTGTGTGTGCGTGTGTGTATGTGCACGCGCGCTCGCACGCGCGTGTCTGTGTACATTTCCCTACCAAATAACTCTGTCAATTTTCGGTTTACAGACTCGAAATTTGACATAAAGGGTATTGAGATTTGGGAAAATCTTTTTAAGTGGGTTTCAGCCAAAGATTTGGCTGTCAAGGGGTCAAATTTAAAAGATTTGACCTTTGAAAACTCTACCAAACTTCTCCGCCAATTTTGGGTCTAAACACTTGAAATTTTAGATGTAGGTTACTTGGACATGAATCAAACTTTTTAATTTGATTTGATCCCAAAACAATAAATGTTAAGGGGTCATAATTGGGGTCAAAATTAAAAAAAAATTGACCTCTGCGGTCTCTACCAAATTACTCAGCCAATTTTTGGTTTAAACATTTGAAATTATACATAAAGTGTATTCAGACATAGGGCAAGCTTTTTAATCGTTTTTTTTTTTTTTTCCTGAAAATTTGGCTTCCAAGGGGTCAAAATTCAAAAGATTTTATCTTTGCGGTCTCTAGCGAACTATTAAGCCAATTTTGGGTCTAAACATTTGAAATTTTACATAAAGTGTATTCAGACATGCAGCAAGCTTTATAATCAGTTTTTGGGCGAAAATTTGGCTGGCAAGAGGTTAAAGTTTTCAGAGTTGATCTTTGTAGATTCTACCAAACTCCTCCGCCAATTTTGGGTCTAAACATTTGAAATTTTAGATGTACGTTACTTAAACATGGATCAAACATTTTAATTTGATTTGAGCCCAAAACAATAAATATTAAGGGGTCAAAATTGGGGACAAAGTTTTTAAAAATTTGACGTCTGCGGTCTCTACCAACTTTTCTCTATAGTAGTTAAGGAAGCCTATTATATAGAAAGGCATTACGGTACATATTCACAGTTTTTAATACATACATATGCACATAAAGTTATGAACAGTACATATTGTCCGAGCAAAGCTGGGCGGAATTGCTAGTCTATATATATATATATATAAAAGGATTGCGCCTCTATGAAAATGTATAAGTCATCAATCTATGCGTAATACGATGCTCCAGTTTTTGCTCTTGAATACTATATGACTAAGCTTATTGTCTGCGCCCACCGATTTGACGTAATAAAAATGTTTGCATTCTCTTCTTTCCCATTTCAGTTAATGGTGACCTAAAGGTTGAATGCCAGAGTCAAAGGAAACTTCGCAACTGGGTTGGGATCCTTTGACTGGCAGTAATTATCATTTTCGGCATCGGAGATTGCGTAAGAATGAATCACTAGTGTTTGTCGGTAAAATCTTTTAACAAATATTTGAAATAAAAAAAAATATTTGTATCGCCCGCTTCATCCACGATTGGGCCTCCATGAGAATTTATATTAAGTAGTCAAACTAAGCGTAAAGCATTATTTGACTAAGCTTACTGTATATGCCCACCGATTTAACATAATATAGATATTGAATCCTCTTCATTTCTATGTTAATTTATGGTGGCCCAAGGAGTTCAATACCAAAGTTCCTACAATTAGAGGTTCCCATATGCTGCTAATTTCTACTCTTGGTCTGCTTAGTAATTTTTCTATTTTAGCATATGTGCCGCTTCTTTGAGTCGTCTGACTCTCCATCTTCATCTTGCATTCCTGTCAATTATTTCGAACTCGAATTATAACTAGTATGAAAGTATGATAGTTTATGGAAAGGAAGGGTTGTAAAGAGATAGCTTCGAATTTGGGGGTATCAAAACCGAAGCAAAATATGATGAAAGTAAAAATAAAATAGATAAACTCCATAATTTATTATACCATACCTGTTCACACTGAAACACTTATCACAATATTCTGTGGATCTATATTAAAAAACCTTGTTAAACTTTGTGACATATTTCCATTCTATGGAGGTCAGGTGCGAGCGAACACCCCATAATTTTATTATACCATATTTCTTCAAACTGAAACATAATTATCAAAGTATACTTACGCAGATAAATATGAAGTCTTTATTAAAGTTTGTGCCTATTTCCATTCCATGGAGGCCAGGCGCGAATGCAGATCCCACAATTTTATTATACCATCCCTATTTAAGTTAAAACATACTTATCAAAGTATTCTTATGTACATCTATATCAAAAACACTTGTAAACGTTTTTTTTTAATTTTTACATTTTCTATTTCCATACTTTGTGGACCAAGCACGAACGCAGACCCCACAATTTTAATGAACTACCGTTCTGCCAAATCAAACATACCCATTCCTGTGTCTCGATACATCTATCATTATATGCAATCAGTTTTTTAAAACAGTCAACCATATAGGAGCGTACTCGTGACCCCCCCCCACACACACATTCAGCTTTATATTACACACACACACACACACACACACACACACATATATATATATATATATATATATATATATATATATTTATTTATTTATTTATTTATTATAAAACTGTCAAGAAACTTCATAATTGTTTTAATAATTTTAGGCTCTCCATAACAGTTGAACATAACAAGAAAACATCTAACTTTTTAGATATCTCACTTAACCTTAACTCTGAAACATATAGCTCTTACCATAGGCCAAACCTTATACTTTTATATGTCCATCAGTTTTCCAATCACCATTCAATTATTAAATCCGTATCAATCTCGACTAGAATCTCTGGACTCTCAGCCGACAAAAAGACTTTCGATCAAAACTCCATGTTTTTATAATAACGCCTTAAGGAATTCAGGATATACGAACAAGATACAACCATAAGAACCAAGGAACTTGCTGATTACCCTCATTAATTACGCATAACATGTCTCTTGAACTAAAAGAAACTATAAATTTACATTTAATCGCAATAATAACGTCAACCCTATCATTTACAAGCGCAACAGCTTTCCATCTAACCTAAATAAGTCGGTAAAATGTGAATTTGTTTCCTCACCCTCACCCCTTTTATACGATTTGATAATTTTTCTTAAATCTGTGGTGAATGAATGAAGAAACTTCATGGTAAACTGGTTTATTTTGGAATCTGTTACTCCAGGTTCTAAATCCTAAATAGATGGATCTATCATTGTCATTTATACTGTAAGGAAAGGTACGAATCCACAATACCTTTCTCTGTTATGTGGAAAATAGCAACTTGTGTTCATTTATTCGAATACAATGAAACATGTAGAATATTATGTTTCAATCACAAATTAAACCAATCAATAAACATTTTAATTTTATTTGTTTTGTTTTGTTTTTTTACTTTTATTCATTCAAAGGTAAATTTGTAACGTGGCTTGACCGTTACTTTTTAACTCTGTTGTTACAGTTCTAACCTCTTTCAGACTTCCACGCCATCTGTTACATTCACAAAGGAACAAGCAAAAATAAATTTTTTTTTTTTTAAGTGCAAATGAAATGGATTTGTTCGTGGTTCTTCCAAAACAACGCATTTCATTATTTTTCAAAAATCTTTTCGCACACACATGTTGTCAACATAGGGATTATCTTTCCTTGTTGTTTATAATTCGTGCTGTACGAGTTACTTCCCTTAGAAAATAAAGAGGTCTTCCATCAGCTAACACGCATCGTTTCGCCTCCTTAATATTACACATTCATACAAATAATATTACAAAAAAAGGTACAACATGGTGGCATTTTTCTCTCCTTTCTTGTGACGCAAGCTCACACACTCTTGCTAATTTGCATACGTGCTTTTACAGCTGCCGCTGCTAACATTTTCGCTAGCCAGCTATCCTCCGACTCCTGCCAACATTTTCACACGCATCCACACGCTCTCTGTTACAAATTGCTACCTAGATATAAAAGACTAATTTGATTAGGAGCCAGCTTTATGGGCGCACACTAAGCAGAGAGTTGTGTAGCAAGATATTTAGTCACATTATGTTTAAATTTCTGCAAGTTGAAGGAACAGGGAGCAGAAAAGGGAATTCCAAAAACAAGTAGTCCAAGGAAAGGAGCTATTAAAATAGAAAGCTTTCCTGCATCTGGGAACCTCTGTCATGAAGTGGTGAGGTTTTTGCTGATTGTCAGAGTTGTTGCGGATATTTACCTTGAGGGAGAAGTTAATTGGGGCATATTCTATGGAGTTCATTTTTTAATCTTAATTTATTTCCTTTAATTCACTGCAGATAAGGCACGTTGCTACCGATACATAAGGGGCTACTGCGAATTAGGGTCCAGATTTATAGGGCTTACTAAGCAAAGGATTGTGCAGCTAGATACGTGTTCACATCAGTGAAGGGATGGGATTGGGATGCGTGGTAGGATTGTCGCTGGTATTTACATTGAAGGGACACAAGTGCAGTAAGTTCGTCCTAAAAAAAGAATAAGGAAAAAAATAACATTTGTTTTAAACCCCACCCCCCACCTCGGCTTTAATGTAAAAACTAATATTCCCAAGGAGTTTTTCAATAATGTTGAAAAATCATTTAAGTACCCGCATAGCTATAGCAAGTTGCTTAACAAAAACTCCATCAAGCTATTATATGCTACAATGCCTAATTTAGTTCAAACAATTATAGCATCACAAGAAAATTAAAGATGCCCAGGCAATCCCCTTTCCTTTAGTCAAGAAAACCAAATCTAATTGTCAAAGAAAGAATGAATGCCCCCTTGATAATAACTGTATCCATAAGAATGCGATTTATTCATGTACTGTAACCGCGATACCATCTAAATCCCTCCAAACCAATACCACTAATTTTCCCAACAGCTAATCCCCGTACAATCAAATAACAATGAACTTGCTAAATAACAGCACTAACAAGATAAATAGGGATAGTTCTTTGCAGGACAACTCCCATGATAATAACATCGACAACCAGATCAGCAACAATATCCCTAATAATTCAGCCAGTTCCTTCCCTAACCATAATAACAATGTACTACTAAATACCAGCAACAGTAACCACACCCAAAACATACACGCATATGGATCCACTTCCACTTTAATAAAGCAGAGAATCCAAATAGTAACCAGCTACTCTTATAAAAAAAAACAACAAAACTTAAATCTAAGAATATTCACTTCTCAATTAATTGGGATATTGTATGCAAATCCAAATCATACACCTATGGCTCTAAATTATGTAACCTCTGCTTATCTGAGGCAGTTAGGATAATAATATCTGGCCCGCGTATGTGGTTCATGTGTATTAATCTCCACATTCAAGGGTTTTCCTTAATATTTCAGCTGTTTTCATTATTGTTATTCATTGTATCCTTCAGCCATTTCTTTGAGTCCAATTTCTCCCTTTCCATTTTCAAAGTTTTTCGCAATTGCTCCTAGTTCTCCTATTATAGGTATTATCCTGATTTCCGTCATCATCGATATCCCTTTCAGTTCTCTACCTAGCTCTGTTTATTTGTTCCGTTTCTCCTTTTTCTTTGATATTCACACTGTGGTCAGCTGGAACAGCAAAGTCTACGATTTGACAGGATTTTGCTTTCTTATTTATTATTGCAACATCCGGTCTTCTTGCTTGGATGGGTTTGTCTGTTTGTATATCCATGTCCCATAGGATTTTGTGATTCTCGTTTTCAAGAACTGTTGCTGGCTTATGTTTGTACCATTTGTCCGTGCATTTAAAATGCAGTTGTTTGCATAATTCCCAGTGTACTGCCCTCCCCACTTAATCATGTCTGTTCTTGTATTCCTTTTGGTCCAATTAGCTGCATTTGTTTACTTTATGGTTTATCGTTTCTTCTCTTTGTCCACAGAGTCTACATTTGCTGCTTTCTTACGCTTTGTCAATCTTTGCTTTGGTGTGGTTTCTTATGGTTATCTTGTGCTGCAGTTATTAGGGATTTAGTTTCCCGGTTTACGTGTTCATTTTGCATCCATGTCCAGGTGTTTTTGTTGTTCTCATCTTTTGTCATTCTTATCAATCGTCTGTGTAGTTGTTTCTCTTCCTTCTTTTCTTTTCATGTCTTATCCTTTGTCTCGCTGTTTTCTGTTTTGTTATTTTTTTTTCAGTGGCAAATGGAATGGCAAAATCTACGATTTGGCAAGACTTTTCCTTCTTGTTAACTATTATTACATCTGGTCTTCTGGCTTGGATGGGTTTATTTATTTGTACGTCCATGTCCCATAAGATTTTGTGACTTTCATGTTCAAGTACTGTTGCCGGTTTGGGCTTGAACTATTTTTCTAGGTATTCAAGATGTAGTTGTTTGTATAATTCCCAATTCCATATGCCTTCTCCACTTGATCGTGTCTATTCTTGTATTATTTTTGGTCTAGTTTGCTGCATTCACTTATTATATGGTTTTAGTAGTAGTAGTAGTAGTAGTAGTAGTAGTAGTAGTAGTAGTAGTAGTAGTATCAGCAACACACAAGAAGAAGACGTTAGCTAAACACACGTACAGTCTCTTTCTTTCTCTTTAAAGTCAAGAGGAATCCTTTATTAATAATGTGTTCCAAGTCCACCTGAAGTGGTGTCAGGTGAAAACCTCACCTGGATATAAAAAGATTCCGCTTACCGAACCGGACTTCCTGTACTGTTTACTTTTATTTGAAAAGTTCAGTGTTTTTTTCAATGGTTTGAATGAGTTTTTAGTAATCTAAAAATATATTACTTTATTAAAAGTTAAAAGATTTCTTTATACAGGGTGTTCCAAAAGAAGCTGATGGTTAAAAAAGGTTCATAATTTTCTTAATTTTTTATATATTTAAAATAAAAAAGGTTCATAATTTTCTTAATTTTTTATATATTTTTTTAATTTTTTCAGATCATCTAAAATAACCCTTCCAAGTCGTTACACTACCGAGGAGCGGATATTTATCGTAGAGTCGTATTTTCGGTTGAATGAGTGAATATCAGAAACTCAAAGAGAATTTCGACGAAACTTCAACACAAGAAATTCCCCTACTCCCAATGCAATAAAAGCTATGGTGGATCGATTTCATGAGCAAGGGTCTGTATATGACCTCCCTAAATCTGGTAGACCCCGTACGGCAAGAAGTGATGAGAATCGTCAGAGATTAGCAGAGAGTGTGGCCGAGGATCCATCCACAACAGTAAGAAAGAGATTAAGTCAAATTGGGGTCTCTCGATCATGTCTTCACAGAATGCTTCATTAGGAGAGCAAATTTCCATATAAAATTCAATTGGTGCAAGAGCTTCAGCCAATGACAATGGACAATGCCCTGCAGAGAGCACAAGAGTGTGAAAATGAAAATGGTGGACATTTGAGTAACATCATTTTTCATAACTAAAATTAGACCTTGTGAACAACATATCCTAGATTATAATATAAAATAAATACATATATAATAAGTACACTATGATATCTTACTCTATCTTAAAAAATCACGGAGAGGCTCATCTCCCTACATATGAAAATTGGTAAACTTAAATATTGATGAAGTTAATAAAATTTAAAATCCGTCAGCTTCTTTTGGGGCACCCTGTATTTTATAGAAAAATAGAATTAAATGGTGTTTTTTTTTTTGTATTATTTAAATATATTTTTAAAAGAAATAAACCTTAATGAACATAGTACACACTAATTTCATATAAAATATGTAAAATATTGCCAAAATAATTTTTTAAACTCTCCAACGCCGGAGGAACTCCTGCAGAAAATTTCTGAAGTTTGCAGCACTAGTTCCTCGCATTGCTCCGGAAGTTACTCTTACGCTGCAGAGTTAAAAAAAACAAATTACTTCAGCAATATTTTACATGAAATTCGCGTGCATTCTGTTTGTGCAGTTGCTTTTTTAATATGAAGAATCAATAAATATTTGATAAAACAACATACTTGCATAATACTAAAAAGAGTGTAAAAAACATTGTAAAAAAGTAAACAGTAAAACTTTTCTTTTTACTATTCAATTATTTGAGGCAAAATCTAATCATGTATTACACACAGGCACACACACACACACACACACATACACACACACACACACAACCTGTGTGTGTGTGTGTGTGTGTGTGTGTGTGTCTCTCTCTCTCTCTCTTCTTGTCTCTGTCTTGGACTCTGTCTCTCTATGTCTCTCTCTCGCTAGCTGTTTACGTTTGATCGAAGGCATCGAAAGACTAAAAGCGTTTGCACGTGGATTACAGAAAAAATGAATCTATGGGAGCATGTTAATTGCGTTATAAAGCATTAGTCATAATAAGATTACAAGTGAATAACATAAGGTCTTGTAATTCGGAAACAATAAAATATTGTAACTGGATGATTTCTGTAGAGTTCGTTAATGCACAATGTAGAATGACAGTCTATGTTTGAGTAACCAATGTAATTGTTGTTAGAATCAGTAGTGAATTTAAAAGGAACCATTCATTATCTTCTTATGAAAAGAGGTGAAAGATAAAAGCACGTAATGACAAAATTAAATACTTATGCTGATTCACGATAAGCATAGACTATGAATTATTTGTTTCGGTGATGATTGGGGTAGTGAAAGTAGAAAATAAATTGTGAGTAAGTTGTCCTGCTACCACCTATAAGCATGTAGTATTTGGAAGAGTGAATCAGAGCGGAGAAATTGTAGAAATTTACAGAATT
>NC_136524.1:8689024-8704024 GCF_053919585.1 Euprymna scolopes
TGACCTATCGTAGCAAATAAAACGCAGAGATCTTGTTTTAGTAGAGTAGAGCTGCCAACTCCTCACTAACAATTTTATAATTACTTTAGTTTTGGTTGGTTGGTTTGTTTTACGGCATATCAACTCTTTTCAGGTTATGCCGAATCTGGTGATTTTGAAGAACGATTTTTTAATATAGTATATTTGTTTTTTAAGTCGTACTCTATTTAACCCATAGTTGGGACCCTAACATGTGCTACCACTCCGGGTCAGAGTGGACCTGGGAGCAATGGCAATTAAAGGGTGGCTCCACACTCCCTAAGGCCTGCAAGCTGGGGCCCTCACCATCGGATATAGTTTTAGGTCATATCCAGGACCGGTTTAGTTTGTGTGTGCACACACACACAAACATATATATATATATATATATATATATATATATATATATATATATATATATATATATATATATATATATAGTAAGTTATAAAATATATATGGCCATATATATTTTATAACTTACTAACTAGCTCTACCTATGTATTGAGCACTTTTGTCCTTTAAAACGTAGTCTCTCATCAGCAAAAATAGAGGGGGAGAGAGAAGTTAAAGACACGTTAAGGTAGTTTTATTTTAGTGTCTTTAACTTCTTCCCCATCCACCCATTTTTGCTGATGAGGAGACTATGTTTTGAAGGACAAAACTTTTGTCAAATTATTGTCAATACTTATCGTCAATTTCAATAAACACGAACATCGTTTCCGAAACGATCGTACAATCGAGTTTATTTTGTTTGTTTTTCTTTTTCAAACTGATTTGTAATTCACAATTATGAATCGTTTTACTCAATATTAATATAGCTCTAGGATACCTATACCTATTGAGCTTATTATATATCTATAGTAAAATGGACACTGTTTTCTTTTTAAATATTAATACATTTACTAATACATTAAAATAAACTGTGCTCTTTAGACTCCAGGTCTAATGCCCTCTAATATATATATATATATATATATATATAATGAAATAAGAATTACAATTAAATTTACCAAGATAATCCAAGAAGGTAAATCTAAGGTATATTATAAATATTAAAGAGTTAATATTCATAAAGTAATCTCAACCAGATGTAAAATCTTGATAAAACCAAATAGGAAATAGAGCTTATAATAATCATTTATTCTTAAATCAGCCTTGACAGCCGGGTTTTAAATTCTCTCCATTTCTTCTTTCTATGCACAATTAATATTATTTGAACTCATTCCCTTTTTTCCTTGTACCCATTTGTGAATTATTCAATGGAATTCTGCCTTTTGGATTACTTTGAACCATCTTCCATTAACACGATTGCTTTGGATTTTACTTGTGGAAATGGAAATTTAATCAATTTTGGGTGATTTTACCGTTATTGGATATTTTACCCTTCACCAGACCATCTACTCACGTGAAATCACCTTTTTATTCACCCTATTCCCTCTGCTTCACTATTTTTTTTTACCAAGTAAGATCTATGACTTACTTGTAGTTGTATTTCAACGAAATAGGAGCTGGAATAAGACAACGTTAACGTTTTCCAGAAGTAAAATAACCAATAAAGTTTAACGAGATTAATCACGGCCACCTAGAGTAAGAAGGCCTGGTAACTGAAAAATGTCTGCAGGCAATATAGGTAAGATTTGTCAGACTGTCAGTACTGTGTGAGGGTCATTTTGAAAAAGAGCAATAAAACATTTTTAAAAAGAAAAAGGAGCACAGTTCGATTAATACTTAAATTGAACTTTATTCAATATAAAATATAAATATTATCTATGTAAAATTAAGTAATTTTAAAGCAATACACAATTTAATACTGATAAAACTGAATTATGAATTTAGGGAACAAACAATTAAAGAACCATTAAACACAAATATTTTTGGCCTTCGGAACAAGATCACGGTGTAGTATCTGTTTTGATGCTACACTTTACCTGTTCGGTCCTCAGTCGGTGGAGGAGAAATTTTTCATGACTGAGATTATTTTTGTTCCTATCCATAGTGCCCCTTATTGGGAAGCTGGATTTTGCCCACAAGATTATATGTTGAAATATTTAAATAACTATTAATTTAAATACAGAAATTATATTTAAAGTTTTAGTTTTCTGTTCTATGTCCATTTTTTTCCATGTTTTTCATCAAAATGTGTAGCGTATTAGTTGTCTCACAGGCCATCATGAGTGATCGCTCACTGGCAGTCACCTGTGGTGTTCCCTGGAGACCAAGTGACAAAAAGTCTCACCAGATTTCCAATATTGTCCACCTCTTGACCACTTATGCAGATGATTGCATGTTATCGCAACAGCCGTTGTCACCGATTTCTCGTTGGCATCGGTCATTGGTGTTTCCTGGGGTTTGGGTGACAAAATGTCTCCCCAAGGTACCAGATTTGAACTGCACACTTCCAGTGGATATTTGCTTAGTACTCTCCAACCTCGATCTTACCATCCTCCCTGACTCTTCACAATTAGTTGGTGTGGCGCCAGGCAATGTCATCTACACCAGTTTTTATTATTATTACTATTATGATTATGATTATAATAAGGGTGCTTGTGCAATGTATGCACGTGTATTTTAAATGTTATTTCCAAGTTAAATTAAATTTTGGATCCGTATTACTGTGAACATAGATTCGAAAAAGTTGTCAAAAATCCAAAATATACCAAATAAATGCTATCATAGGCAAGATAAGTTACTTTTCTACCTATCTGGAAAGGTTTTTAGTGGTTTTACTCACTTTAAAATATGTAATCACTTCGAAAATCATACAATGTTTATCGATATATTTTCAAAAAAAAAATGTCGGCATGCTCGCTATTAAACTCGGTAAGTTTGGGAAAATGAGTTCAAACAAAAAAATTATACAAAATACTGTTAGAAACCCACCAAATATATGTCCGCCTATGTCACGGTAACATATATTGAGCTCCTAAACATCATTGCATATTACTGTACCTATTATTCTCAAACAATTTCTTTACATACTCCAAATGTTTATCTGTTTCTTTCAGTTCATCCAGGCATGCACACCACACACATGCACACACACACATACACACATGATCACACACACGCACACACAAAACACACACGCACGTACACATGCACACACATACACGCACACACACACATGCAAACACACATACACACATGCAAACATGCATGGATACACACACACACACATGCACACACACACACACATGCACACACACACACACACATGCACACACACACACACACACACACTGACGCACAAACACACACACACAAATAGTCAGGAATAGACAGTTTAAAGGCTTCAAAATCATACATAAGGAGATTTTGAAGTATATAAACTGTAAATTTTTGGTTATGAATGTTAGAGTCAAGCAATATAGTTCACCGTGCAAGGTTTCTGCAAAATTCGGGTCTCTGCTATATTATTTGCTTAATCATTTTATTTTTTTTATTTATAAAGAAAGAATATTAGTCAATCGTACATTAAAAAAAAAAAAGATTTATCTAGCTTATCAGCATATGCTGATATGTCAAAAAACAGCATTTAATAACAACATGTACGATTTATGTAAACATAAAAGATTTAGCACGGTAGCGTAACTGTATAAGAACAATAAACATCTACGGTATATTTAATGTAAAAAATTAAAGAATATAAAGAGTATATTTAATGTAAAAAATTAAAGAATTATTGCCTTATGAACATGTCTAGATGTGTCGCAGTTGGTTATTATTTTTGTATTTGGTTTATTTATTTAAAATGATTGTTTCTTTTAAAGAGTGATGCTATATTTGAAAATTTCTGAAGCGTTAGTTTTTATAATAAGATGTAGATTCTAGAATAAAGAATTGTCAGTTCTCAGCCAATGAGATTTGGCAGAATGTTAGAAGGGGGAATTTATTATTTTTGAATTGGGAAATGGAAAATCCATGGTATGTCTATGAGTATATGACCCAGTTAATAAAGATTAAATCCCATATCTGCCAAAAGTGCAGAAATCCTCCCGGTTATGAGTGGAGGTCGTAGGAAGACTTGATATTTAGAGGGAAAATAGGAACTACTTTCTCTAAAGATGGTTGCGATTTTAATGATGTTGCTCCTAGGATTAAATGTAAAATTTTATTATAACGACTAAATGTGCCTAAAATGTCGTTCTAAAGTTACATAAGATAGTGACTAATAGTCTTGTATAATTTGTATATGCCATTTGTTGTTGCAAACCTGCGGTATTTTGGCCAGAAGGGAATTTCTGAAATCAAAATATTATATAGAAGATAAACTTAAATATATACTAACTCTGTAATATTTAATTGAATTCACTTCAAGTAACTTAAAATGTGATAAACTCCCACGTACGCACGCACACACACACACACACACGCGCACACACGCACAGACACACACACACGCACACACACACAGACACACACACATACATATATATTTATATATACCTTCAAATCAATTATCGCTAGTACCATTTTAATTTATTTTATTTTATTTACCTTCAACATTTTATCTTTTATTTTTAAATTTTTTTACTTTTTTACATTTTTGAATTATATTTTAGTCCTTTTTAAAATTTTATTTTAGTCATTTTATTTTATGTTTTTATAGTCATTTTTTAATTTGATTTTGGGCACTATTATTAACATTATAAAATATTTTGTTCCTCTTGCTATTCCTATACTAGTAATCAATATAATTATTATTATCAATTATTATCAATAACACTATACTAACCACTTTTACTTCACTTTTGATTTCTCGTTACCTTCGATTATTCATTATTTTTATCATTATTATAATTAATAATTAGATGATCTAAACATTGATTATTTTAAATAAGTAAATACATTTGGAGGTTATTATTATTATTATTATTATTATTATTATTATTATTATTATTATTATTATTATTATTATTATTATTATCTATTAATATATATAGCGTGTGTGTTCTTTTGTGTGTCACGCTTTCCGGCAAATTTGATTGATTGAGATTTAATTCTGGAATAGACATTTAATTTCGGAATACACATTTATAAATGCTCGAGGTTGCATTAGATTAGCGTGTTCTCACCGCTATATTTGTTTTTTATTCTATAAAATCTAGATTTTTATCTTTCAAAAGTTGTTAAGAAACAATTGATTTTAAGTTATTCCGTAGTAAAAAAACGATAACAAATCTCTCTGCCGGTGGGGACAAAAATTGAGCAGTTATTTGTTTTTTTCATTGTTTATTTTTTACATTTGTTTATTAAGAGAGAGAGAGAGAGAGAGAGAGAGAGAGAGAGAGAGAGAGAGACGCTGATGCTTTCGTTAATTAAAATATTATTGCTACTACTAAAATATTTACATGTAAACAAAAGCCAAGATGCATATCTGTTATCGAACTTCATGAAAAGCGACACAATATTAGCGAAACGAAACTGGTTTTGTACATAAAATATTTCTATAAAAAACATTAAATCTAATATATATATATATATATATATATATATATATATATATATATATATATATATATTAAATGACAGTTATTTTTTTAACTAAATTATTTTTATTACAACAACTTTTTAACTAAAATAGTTTCATGAAAAACTGTTTTTGCTACATAAAATATTTTAATCTATATATTAATACGACAGCGTGTGTGTTATTTTCTGTGTCACATTTTTTTTTCTTCTGAGTGTCTGTCATTTAATTGCTATACCTTTCCATTTCTTGCAATAAATAATTTTACCAAGAATTCTTCATCAGTTTCGGTTTCAGTTTCGATTATAGCTGAAAGTTATATATACATACATCTTTTTTTTCTTCATAAGTTTGATGCACACAAGCCATATGGATATATCTTTATTTTTAAACCACAAGTTTATAATATATAAGAATTGATCGAAAATTGACTCTTATAGTAATATATACGAAATCTGCATAAATTAAAATATCATATTTAAGCATATTTTACGACCAGGCTATGCCGGGCGTCCCTGCTAGCTTAGATATATACTTTTGCAGTTTTAACAAAAGAACTACAATAATATCAGGGTGTCTCCATTTACGCTGAACATCCACAAAAATGCCAACATCAATATATTAAAGAGTCCACTGTAGAATTTCCACAGGTCCCGCTAGTTATTATTATTATTATTATTATTATTATTATTATTATTATTATTATTATTATTATTATTATTATTATTATCATCATCATCATCATCATCATTTTGAAACTTTTAAAGTCTCACATATAAATGTGTAAAGAAATATGTGGAGGGATGTGACACTATATCTGAGTTGCTTACTGAGTGGTTGCTTACGCACTTCCCCCTGCATAGCCAGGTGGTGGTTTGGCCGAAGGGGAGTGAACGGGGGAGATGAGAATAGGGAGGAGGACAAGAACGAATGTTTTAAAATCACCATCAATATAATTATTTATGGTGTAGTTTTTCTTTCGTTTTTCCTTTTTCCTTTTATTTCCCTATCTTTTAATCTCTTTACAAATGTATATAGTGTATATAGTGATGATATTGGGGTAGCAGGGGGGGGGGATGTAAGAAGGCAACGTAAGTTGTCCGTTTTCTGACCAGGACAAATTCGAGTTAATTCAAAAGAGTAATTGAGATTAATTTTATAGCCCTCTTTTTCACATAGATATTCCCAAAATTGTTAACTGGACACACCTCAGCTAATTGACATAATATGCAGTAGAATGTTAATATTTACAATGTTGACGGCTATCTCACACACACATACATATATCTTCATTGATAGTCTTTTATCATCTTTATCTCTGGTTTCTTACCCCCCCCCCACCTTTTCTTCTTTATTCCTATATTTCAATACATAATCCACAATCCTATTTTATCTTCTTTAGGTATATTAAATTTTATTCCTTATTCCTATTTTTAACAACATGTGACAGAACCTCCTGCTAATAATTTCCTATGATGCTGAAGATCTCAGATGTTTTTTTTATTATAAACAGCTTTCATATAAGCTGTATTAGCAGTGTCAGAAATTTCCATTAAAAATCCGTGATAAAAACTTGAATAATTAGACTTACTATCTTTCGAAGCTTATAACTACTTGAAAAATGTAATTTAAACTCTAATTTTTTTTTTCAATAAAAGGAGCAAATACCAAATTATAAAATAATAACAGGTTTAATAGCAAAATATGCAATATTTGTTTTTTTTTTAAATCAGTTTTCTTTAAAAAAGATTTCAAGAAAATCAACAAATTTAAACTTGCTTCCAATGCTGTTTCCAAATGTTTGAGATTTTTTGATTGATGATATGTGTCGATGTGGCATAAATAGTAAAATAACTTGACAATAAATTTTGAGTGACAGTTTTCTAGAAGTTAATGGTTCAGTCCTTACCTCAGGCGATAATTACTAAGACTTACATAAAAATTAATACTTCTACCCGTTCATGGCTAGTGAAATGAGAACAATCTACCACTTTGGAGTTAGTAAAGGATTAAGTTTGAAATTCCGTATACATTTCTGCGTAACAATAATTTCTGAGTTCATAAAGTTCATCTGAGAGCTTAGAGGTTGTTTTAGCCAAAAGATGAGAAAAATAATAAAAACTAGCAGGACCTGTGGAAATTCGACAGTGGCATCTTTCATAAGTAATGCATTATTGCTGGGCAATCTGTGGACATTCAGCATGAATGGAAACTCTGTGATATTATTGTAGTTCTTTTTTGGTTAATGTAGTGTCAGAATATATCTGGTTCTTATGGTTTATCTCCATCTTTAGTGGAGTCTGTGACATATTTCCATTGCTCATAAATCCTATAATATAATTATACCGTCTTTAGACAGAACGGATACTACTCTTGGATCCTTGCCAGAAGACCAAGAAGATATATTTTAATTTCATGTGTGGTCCAAAAGTGACATACTTTTATTATTATTATTTTTTTTACTTTACGTCTTTGTTGATCGGGAGATGCTATTTATTAAAACGGATGATAGAAAATAATAACTTACTACGAACATTAAATTAGTGTATATATACTAATTTAATGTTTCTAGTATGTGATCACTTTCTATCTTCCTTTTTTAATGAATAGGATCTTCCAATCAAATAATTTATAATCTAGAAACCATGACACGTACGCCCATATGTACGTTAAAGGTACTATAACATATATATATATATATATATATATATATATATATATATATATATATATATAACTACTTCATTTATTCACATAAATTTAATATATGAAAGTATAGATTTATGCGTAAACTTTAAGTATTTACTTCAAAAGTGCTCAATACGTAGGTAGAGCTAGTTAGTATATATATATATATATATATATAAATTAGATTAGCAGTCACAATAATCCAAGTAGCTTCTTCTATATAATAAAGTGAAGCCTTCTATTTCTAAAAATTTGTCATCAATAGCTTCCATTCTACAATATCATATTTCATTCTGAATGACCATTCCTTTTTCTTTAACATTGGTCCATGTTGTTAAGAAGAATAAAAATGTAATTTAATCGAATTTATTTGCAAAACAATTCCTTCTGCTCAGACTATTTTTATGATGCAAGCCATCTTTATTATCAGCAGCAAATTTAACTTATATAAAAATGCAATGGTTGATGGAATGATAAGAATTTACTTCCGTGAATTAAATAATAGTGCAACTCTAAAGGCCAAACAGATTTCTAAGTTTGAACTAAACATTCCCTAGTTCAAAAAGATGCACCTAAAGAAGGTTGGGGGTTACATGAAAGCATAAAATTATTATTATTAAATTAATTTTCTAACTAAATGTTCATGCACTTAATTTCAAACATGAGTTGGACAAACAAATGTTTGTTGACTGTAGAATTAATGACGTCACCATAAAATGCTGACGTCATCAGATATGTTTTAAAGTATATTTTTGGTTTTTTGTTTGCACATCAGTACTTATACTCCTGACAAGTCTAATAGACATAGTTTTAATGGTTTTGGAAAAAAAATTGGACACTACTATCACTATACTGCCCTTTTGACTACTGTTACTCTTTAACCCTTATCCTTGAGTGCCCTCTCAGCCTTGATAAGTGGTGACACCTATGTAAAAAAAAAAAAAAAAAAAATTGAACACTATAAAAATATTAAATTTTTTTTAACACTATTAAATCTCATGGCGCCATCAAAAACATACTGACGTCAGCAACACATTTTTTTTTATTACTAAAATTCCCAGCCCAAGGCGGATAAAATTAATTCCTTGAACAGAACAGTTTAGCATTTCTTTCACGTTCACTTACAAAGGTTAAGACGAACATATAATGCTAGTAAACCTTGTGTTTAGAATATTAACTCTGATTCTGATTCAAATCTATTATATGAATTTTGATTCTAGAAAATTTCTAAAACTCGATGACTATGGACCGAAATCAATTGAAAACTATTTGAATTTTCACACGGGTGGTTGTACCCATATTACGTCCTCTGAAAATACCTGAAATTTGAGAAATATTTATTAATTGATATCTAATAATAACTATTGTTAAAATTTCACAAAAATCGGAGATATATAAACTTTTACAAAGTGCTTTCACCTACTTTTCCCCCCCCTTTGCATGAATTAAATTAACTAAATATAGCCTATATTATGATCCCTTATGCCGAGCAGCTATATTCCAAAATTCATAAAAATCAGTTAATTAATTTAGGAGTGAATACTGTACTTATAAATACATAAACATACACAAATAACAATTTACATATACTGAAAATTGATACGTAAAATATATCTCCTTATAATAACATTTTACGTGGATACATGAAATAATTATACATAATAGTAAGAGATAGTTTCGTAGCCAGGTTCGAATCTCCTAAGCGGTGGTAATTGTAACACACTGCACTGATGATTCCCAAAAGTATGAAACACTAGTGTATGTAGGTATTTAAAAGTTATTAAAGTAAAAATTATATATATATCAGTTTCGGTGTTTCTGCCTTTCATGGGATTTGGGCTATATAAAACGCAAACTGATAAGTCTTTCAGAGGTTAACATAACAAAACATGACAAAAACAAAATTAAAAAAATAGTACACCAACTTAACAAAACATAACAAAAACAACATAAAAAAATAGTACACCAACATAACAAAACATAACAAAAAACAACATAAAAAAATAGTACACCAACATAACAAAACATAACAAAACACAACATAACCAAAATAGTACACCAACTTAACAAAACATAACAAAAAACAACATCAAAAATAGTACACCAACTTAACAAAACATAACAAAAAACAACATAAAAAAATAGTACACCAACATAACAAAACATAACAAAACACGACATAAACCAAAATAGTACACCAACTTAACAAAACATAAAAAAACAACATAACCAAAATAGTACACCAACTTAACAAAACATAACAAAAACGACATAAAAAATAGTACACCAACATAACAAAACATAACAAAAAACAACATAACAAAAATAGTACACCAACACAACAAAACATAACAAAAAACAACATAACCAAAATAGTACACCAACTTAACAAAACATAACAAAAACAACATAAAAAATAGTACACCAACATAACAAAACATAACAAAAAACAACATAACAAAAATAGTACACCAACATAACAAAACAACAAAAAACAACATAACAAAAATAGTACACCAACATAACAAAACAACAAAAAAACAACATAACAAAAATAGTACACCAACATAACAAAACATAACAAAAACAACATAAAAAAATAGTACACCAACTTAACAAAACATAACAAAAATCCACATAAAAAATAGTACACCAACATAACAAAACAACAAAAAACAACATAACAAAAATGGTACACCAATATAACAAAACATAACAAAAAACAACATAACAAAAATAGTACACCAACATAACAAAACAAAATTGAGCAGAAACCGTCCAAACATTTTAGACAAAAGTGTCTATGAAAGAAAACGAATCAGAAAACAAGTCTGCTACGAAAATAGCCCAAAAGAGTTACCAACAATATACAAAGAACTCACATTGCAAAAAAAATTGAAGAATGTGCCAACCACCAGCATGCCAAGTATTTTCTGGATTAATTCACCAGACATAAGAAAGGCTCTATAAACTGGCTAAAAAGAGGGTCCCCCCACTATGATCAGGAGAGGATGATAATGGCTGTTCAAAATTAAGACTTGATGACCAATGCTTTTAAAAAGACGATTGGTTTCAGCAAGTGCCAGTTCTGCTACACAGAAGTAGAGAGTGTGAATCACCTGACATCCAGCTGTAAGGTTCTACTGGACAATGGCTACTATACAATGCGACACAATGGAGTGGGTAAATGTTTTCACTGGATCATCTCCAAAAAAGTTGGATATTGAATGCAGCAGCAAGTCCTGGAAACATATATCAGAAATAACAGTCATCATCCACTATGATTCCTGAAGCTACGTACCTTGAAAACATAACTACTAAAACCTGACATAGTTATATGGGACCAGAAGGAGAAAGAAGCAACCTTAGTAAAAGTTAGTGCCATCAGTGATGCTGGATAAATAGAGCTGAAAAGGAAAAGAACGAAATAATAAAGTCTTATGTATGACACGGAAAGAAACTGGAATCTTAAGAAAATTGCTATCATTCCAGTAATTATACGAGCAACTGGACCCATGAAAAAGAATTTTTAAAAACTATTTGCTAAATATACCCGGTGAACCAAGTGAACAAGTTATTCAAACAATTGCACTAAAAGTGACGGTAAGAATTTCAAAAAGATTTCTCAATTGGAATATATAAGATAGCGGTTGAATGTCTGACATCCGGTAGGATGCCTCATCTCCAACTCGAACAAACTGATAAAAAAATTGAAAAAAAAGTATAGTCGAACATTTGTGTAAATTGCATTTTATTTTTTGATAAAATTATTTATTCATTAAAACAGAATTTATATTTATTTTATATAATTTTATATGAATTAAGTAAGGTATCTGCCTTTTAGCAGAGTGTGTATAGGAATGCAGCATGTATGATTGGATTTAGCTCTGAAAAATTATGCAAATGAGTGTATAGTCTGAAAATATGTTTTTCTTTGTGCTAGCTATAAAGCAATAAAGATTGAAACTGACATACCCGGGTACTTTATCAACATCACTTATATAATAACGAGTATTAAGCAAAGATAATCTTCTCAATGAATGTTTCCATTAGCAATTTTAACATTAACAGCGCTTGCTGTAAAAATAAATACGTCTATTTCATTATGTAAACTAGGGAAACTGCTTAACTTTAGGATCAAGGTGTAGTAGTAGTTTAGACCAACGATGATCACAACACTTATTTTCCATACACTGTTCATAGTCTTATGCCGAAGTTAAAATACATATTTTACATTTATTGCAAATAAATAATTTAAAATGTAGTATGTGTTCTCTCCTTAGCCAGTGAATGAAAGCTCCTTCTAGACTAAGGTAATTTTAATGTTTTTGTTCCTATACAGAGTGTTCCTCGTTGGTGAGGCGAATTTTCCTCACATTAAAAACTAACCTTGTGTCTAACTCTGGGAGGCAAGTACAAAAGTTTATCTCGGTGGAAAGGAGGGGATAATTATGTTAGATTTGCATGACAACCACATCCTCATTGAACAGTGTGAATTGTGTCTACAGTTTTTATTGAATTGTGATAAAACCATCGTTTTGATGAGAAAGATAAATCCCTGTAAATGATGCAACGGTACCAGATTAAATTGTGCCAAAGAAACGCTCACTAATGTGATTGGAGCAACAATTATGTTCTTCCATTTAATTCCATGGATTACATTGTCTTAAGAAAACCCAGAGACTCATTATAAGTGGCTGGATTAAAGCTTTCACAGGCCCTATTAACAGTTTGGATGTTATCAGGTGCAAAGCAACAATAATGTTTTCATCTCCACCATTGATGGCTTCACTCAGAATATTGCTTACTCTGAAGCATTAATCTGCATGTTCCACAAGGAAACATAGTGTGGAGCACAGGAAATTAAAAAAGACACAGAGTATGAGTTTAAATCAATACAACTACCTCATAGGAAAAGCCATTTTGAATAGGCACGTTTGAATGTAGGCAGTCTCCTATTGCTACTAGCAACTATAAAATTGGTAGCAGGGATTTTATGATAATAAAGATTGTATGTCTATCTTTAACTACGATATGAGATTGCCACAATAGAATTTCCTGTTGACCATTTTAAAGTATACTTGTAGTTTAGTCACATTCATCTGCGTACTGTGATGCAGCGGGTTTTTTATTATTATTTTTTTTTTTTTATCTAGCATGCTCGTTTTTAGATTGCCTGTATCATTGTGATTTTATTAATATTCTTTTCCATAGATTTCCGGAATGTGCTTACGTAAAATTTCGACTTGCTATGGGTTTTTAATTTACAATTTTTTTTACATTTATTGATATGTTTTAAATAAATGATATTTTACATTAAAGTTAATATTTAACTTGTTTTAATTGAAATTTCAAAATGAAGCAAAAAAGCCATCAGAAATGTTTTTTTTTCAATCAACATATTCATTTAACTCACATTTTAGAAAAGACTGCTTTGTTCGGGTGGAGGCGTAATATAAAATAAGTGTTCAAAACATTATGTGCAACATTTAAAGCATTATGTGCAACATGCTAAACTTATGTGTAACATGCTAACCATTATGTACAACATGCTAAACATTATGTGCAACATGCTAAACATTATGTATAACATGTAAAACATTATGTGTAACATGCAAAACATTATGTATAAAATGCTAAAAATTATGTGTAACATGCTAAACATTATGTGTAACATGTTAAACATTATGTATAAAATGATAAACATTATGTATAAAATGTGAAACATTATGTGTAACATGCTAAACATTATGTATAAAATGCTAAACATTATGTGTAACATGCTAAACATAATGTGTAACATGTAAAACATCATGTGTAACATGTTAAACATTATGTGTAACATGCTAAACATTATGTATAACATAATAAACATTATGTATAAAATGTTAAACATTATGTGTAACATGCTTAATATTATGTATAACATGCTATACATTATGTGTAACGTTTTAAACATTATGTATGACATGCTAAACATTATGTGTAACATGATTACCATTATATATAACATGCTAAACATTATGTTTAACATGTTAAACATTATGTATAACATGTTAAACATTATGTATAAAATGTTAAATATTAGGTATAACATGCTAAACATTATATATAACATGCGAAACATTATGTATAACATGCTAAACATCATGTATAACATGTTAAACATTATTTATAACATGCTAAACATTATGTGTAACATATTTAACATTATGTGTAACATGTTAAACATTATGTATAACATGCTAAATATTATGTATAAGATGCTAAACATTATATGTTACATTTAAAGCATTATATGTAACATGCTAACCATTGTGTATAACATGTTAAAAATTATGTGTAACATGCTAAACATTATGTATAAGATGATAAACATTTTGTATATCATGCTAAACATTATGTATAACATGTTAGACATTATGTGTAACATGTTAAACATTATGTATAACATAATAAAACTTATATATAACATGTTAAACATTATGTGTAACATGCTAAACATTATGTGTAACATGCTAAACATTATGTATAACATGTTAAAACATTATGTATAACATGTTAAACCATTATGCATAACATAATAAACATTATGTGTAACATGCTAAACATTATGTGTAACATGCTAAACATTATGGGCAACATGCTAAACATTATGTATAACATGTAAACCATTATGTATAACATGCTAAACATGTTTTACATCTTAAACATTATGTATAACATGTTAAACATTATGTATAACATGTTAAACATTATGTATAACATGATAAACATTATGTATAACATGATAAACATTATGTATAACATGATAAACATTA
>NC_136524.1:8706524-8761524 GCF_053919585.1 Euprymna scolopes
ATTAAATGTGCATATGTTTTCTCACTTAGAAAACACACTTGTGAGGGGGGGGGGCTATAGATTTTAGTTTAAAATCAATGTTCATTATTTTATTATTACTACCAGTAGTGGAAAAGTTTGTTTTACAAAAATCAAATAAAAAAAGACAATTAAAAAAATCGTTTTTGGTCATCGGAAAATAGGCACAAAATTTTCAGATTCCGATACTCTCAAAAGTTTTGATTTTTTCCGATTCCTGATTTCAATTCCGATTAATCGACCTACCACTAATATATATATATATATATATATGTGTGTGTGTGTGTGTGTGTGTGTGTGTGTGTGTGTGTGTGTGTGTGTGTGTGTGTGTGTGTAAAAATATTGTGCCAAGATCTTGAAATCTACGCATTTATGTAGAATATAGAAACTATGCATGAATAGAATTCAGCGTAATAGTTAAATAGTCCAATCATTTAATAATAAATCATAAAAAATGAGTAATTAATTAATTAATTCTCGTTTTTCAAAGGAATACGCAAATTAGTATACCTTCATATGGTCGCTCGCATATCCACAACTAAGTATATTAAAACGTTCGTTTTAATAACTAGTAAGTAAAAAAGTAGGCCTTTAATATCAATGTTAGAGCGAGAAAAAAATTAACTTTATAGGTATATAGGTTTTATTGCTCTTTCAAGAATAGACATTGTCCCTTATAAGGTTACTACGTGTATTTTGCTACAGCTTGGTCTTCTAGGCATTGCGCCCCTGTCCATTATGTGCATTTCTTTCAAAGAGCATGTTGCTTTTAAGTCATTGTTGAGATCCTGTTTTTTTTTTCAGTTCTGGGTCGCCTAGTTTGAAATAGTACTGACGCGACGGGTTAATTCAATGAATGGGTTGTATATGTGTATATATATTATGTGTATGTATATTATGTGTATGTATATTATGTGTATGTATATTATCCAACAATAGATCGATTTTCTGATCTTCCTCCTATTTTTGTCTTTCTTTTTCATGCTGAGGTGTTATTGTTTTGTGCGTGTAGAAATAAAGAAAGGTAAAAGAAAAGTAAAAGAAAAGTAAAAGAAAAAGTGTAAAACATTCGTTTTGATTTTCGTTACTCAAATCTTTGATAAATTGATCGATGCTCTAAAATATGATTTTTGTTCCGAAATAAATTTCTTATTCATCCTTTTAAGTCTGGAAGAAGTCTTGGTGATTCAATGTTTTTAGCGTTTGTGTCCATAGCCCCCCCCCCCACACACACACACGCGCACACCCGCGCAAGCGCGCAAACACACACACACACACACACACACAAACACACACACACACACACACACACACACACACACACACTCACACACACACACACACACACACACACACACACACACACACACACACACACACACACACACACAAACACACACACTCACACACACACACACACACACACACACACACACACACACACTCACACACACACACACACACACACACACACACAAACACACACACTCACACACACACACACACACACACACACACTCACACACACACACACACACACACACACACACACACACACACACACAAACACACACACTCACACACACACACACACACACACACACACACACACACTCACACACACACACACACACACACACACACACACACACACACACTCACACACACACACACACACACACACACACACACACACACACACACACACACACACACACACACACAGCCACAACCACGCACCAAGTGCGATCGAAAGCCAAATTATAACGCAATATTACGAAAATAAACAAAATTTTTTTCTTGTTTGAAATTTACAATTTAAATATATTTCAGAGTCAAACTCCATCCTCAGTATTTTGTACCTCTTTTTTATTTCTTTTTTTCTTCTTTCTTGCCATGGAAAAGGAGTTGGAGAAAGTTGGAGAAAGAAAAGTTAGGTATAGGTATGTTCCGTTAGAGAAGAGTTGAATAAAATAAAATACGGATCAGGTGCGCTTGAAACCAAATCACAACGTAATATTAGGAAAATAAACAAATATTTTACTTGTTTGAAATTTACAATTTAAATATATTGATGGTGTGTATTTTATTTTATTAAAATTAAATCAACGCTTCTATAACGGAACTCACACCCCTGACGTTAATCGCACCGTTTCAACATTTCAAAATGCAACCGCTGAGAGACAACGCGTGAATCTTCTCTACTGACATTTCTTTCTCCATCTTTACAACATGGCGCGAAAGAAGAAGAAAAAAAAAGAAATAAAAAGGATGTACAAAAACCTGAGGATGGAGTTTGATCCCGAAATATATTTAAATTATAAATTTCAAACAAGTAAAATATTTGTTTATTTTCGTAATATTCCGTTGTGATTTGGCTTTTCTGTACATTTCCCTACACAATAACTCTGTCAATTTTAAGTCTACAGACTCGAAATTTGATATTTGTTACTTTAGGCTATACTGAGATTTGGGAAATTCTTTGTGGTCGGTTTTCGGCCAGAAATTTGGCTGTTAAGGGCTCAAAGTTCAACGATTTGACCTTTGACAACTCTACCAAACTCCTCTGACAATTTTGAGTCTAAACACTTGAAATTTTAGATATAGGTTCCTTGGACATGGATCTAACTTAATAACTCGATTTGAGCCCCAAGCAATAAATGTCATAATAGGGATCAAATTTTTTAAAAAATTTGACCTCTGCGGTCTCTATGAAATTATTCAGACAATTTCGGGTCTAAACATTTGAAATTTGATATAAAGGGTATTCAGAGATGGAGCAAGATTTTTTAATCGGTTTGGGTCGAAAATTTTTAGTTACCAATATATAAATGTATATATGTATGTATGTATGTATGTATGTATGCATGTATGTTTGCATGTTTGCCTAAAACTTTCGATAGAGGCGACGGATTTTACGTTCTTTTCCTTCTTCGCGGTATGGGTTCAAGCCTGCTTTCCTATTACTACTTTTTTTTTTTTGCTCAACATACACATCCAAACACCCGGACAACGCCGGGTTGAAATGCTAGTATATATATATATATATATATATATATATATATATATATATATATATATATATATATATATATATATATACTAGCTGTACCCTGCCACGCGTTGCTGTGGCTCAATTTGGTGTAATGGAAAATTCTAATAAAAAGAGAAAATGCATGTTTCTTATATTCTTAGTACAGCAATCCACTCTAAAAAAAAAAAAATGAAAAAAATGGTACTCTTGCAGAATTGGATCCTGATCCTCAGGATTACCGTCAATCATGGCTTGGGCTTGACCAACAATCAGTGGATAAAGCTAACGTTGAAACGCTAAATGGTTTTTTTTTTTTTCCTGTATACAAAAATGTGAGTTAGTAATTAATATTTGAGTGATGTGGGGGTGGGGGGGTACTATACACAGATTCGAAAAAGTTGTCCAAAAACAAATGAAAGCAAAGGTAAGGTAAGTTGCATTTCTACCTAACTGGATAATTGTTTAGTGTTTTTATGTAAGGTAAAATGTTTAATCAGCTGGGAAAACAGAAATGGTTGCAGACTGTTGAATACGTTAAGTTTGGGAAATTAAGTTGAAAACTAAAAACTATACAATACAGTGTCAAAAACCCACCAAATATGTTACCATGACATAGGCTGACATAATCGGTTGGTTTGTGACAGTATTTTGTATAGTTTTTTAGTTTTAACTCACTTTCTCAAACTTAACATAATCAACAGTGTCCGCCATCATTTGTATCTTTCAAATACACCGATAAACATTGTTTTTCGAGCTGACTAAACGTTACATTAAATGAAAAGGGTTTGTATTAACAGATACAAAGAAGTTGTCAAAAAATGAATATATAACAAATAAATGTTATCAAAGGCAAGAAAAGTAAATGTTCTACCTAACTGGATAACATTGTAGTGTTTTTATGTAATGTATAATGTTTAATCAGTTCAAAAACATGCAGTGTTTATCGGTATATTTGAAAAATACAAATGGCGGCAGACTGTATCGAACACGTTAAGTTTGGGGAAATTTTGGGAAAATGAGTTTAAACTAAAAAACTATACAAAATACTGTTAGGAACTCACTCAATATATGTTACTGTGATGTAGGCTGACATATAATCAGTGGTTTTAAATTTTGATCGATACAGGTAACGACTTTTAAGAGTTTGAGGATATTATACAACTAAATGCCAAATCTGCCCAAAAATCCGGTATTATTTTACTTTAAGGCCCGTCTTATGTTCGTATATAACGAAATATTTTATTGTAGATTTCAGTGTACTAAAAATGAATCTGCAAACCGTTTCCGTCGCCAAAAGAAAGTTTTCATGATATGAAGAAATTACTTTTTCGAAAAGTGGGTGATCACTTTTCAATTTAAATTTAACTTAGAATGAGCACCCACTTTCTGGCCACTTGAGAGAGGGGCAATATTTCTGTGTGTGGGGGGGGACCGACCCCCCGCCCCTCCAACCAATTTAAGCAGGTAATTTCAAAGTATTTTCCAAGGGTAGAAAGAAAGCCCCCACCCCAAAAATCGTGGCCACAAAGTGGGTGATCATTTTACGTTAAATTATTATGGAAAAGTGATCTTTCACTTTTTTAAACTAACATTTCTTCATATCTTGGAAACTACTCGTTTGCCTTAATTAGAAAGGTTATTTTCGTTTTCAGCGACCCCGAAAACCTATTGGAGTGGTAATTTTAAAGGAATTTTCGAGAGTGGAGTAATTCCTCATATTTACCTTCTTTTTTTTTTTTTTTTTTTTTCCAATAACATAAGAAATTAAGAATTAGACAAATTGATGGTGCCAATGCACTTACCGATCCGTACTATTTTTTAAATCGTATTTCCAAGTTTAATTAAAGTTTTTTTGTTTTTTTTATTCAATTGTATTCTAAATAATGTTAATGCTTCAGAACTGTTCCTTGTCTGCTTAAGCTTAATTTTTGTTTATTAAATTGTTAGGTGAAAGTCCAGAATAGTTACAAAACACCCTCTTCTCCCCACGTTAAGAATGGCTTTTTAAATAATAACGTTATTATTTCAGCACGTATCAATAAGTGCACGTTATTATTTCAGCACGTATCAATAAGTGCACGTTGAGGAGTTTGGTAGACTCTGCAATGGTCAACTCTTTCGAGTTGACCATTGCAGAGTCTACCAAACTCCTCCAACAATTTTGGGTCTAAACACTTGAAATTTTAGATGTAGGTTATCTGGACATAAGTCAAACTTTTTAATATATATATATATATATATATATATATATATATGCACAGAAAGTTATGAACAGTACATAGGGACTGAGCAAAGTTGGGTTTAGCTGCTAGTATAATGCTGCTCATCAGAAGAGGAGAAAAGAGCTATGTAACAGATAAAATTATCTGAAACATCTAGCAGACGATATATTCTCCTACAAATGGAAAATTAAATAGCATAAAACTAAATAGATATAAATAAAGGATACAGAATAGAGTTTTTAAAATATCAGATAAATTGAAAACATTAATAAAATAAGATGCATATTAATATGATATTATCCTTAATCGAACTTACAAATAAATATATATCTCCATATATTTTATTTTGTATCGGATATATATATATATATATATATATATATATATATATATATATATATATATATATATATATATATATATATATATATAGTTTGTTTATTTTTATTGTTGACATATGTTTCAGTAGAATCCCAATTTAGCGATAACGCTTCATCAGACCAAAAAAGAATCTTCAGCCGATTTCTCGTATTCGAGTATTTCAATTTTGTCTTTTTTTTATTGTGTTATGCTCGCAGATGGCTTCTCAAACCAATCTGTGCGTAAAATCTGCGTGGGCAAAGAAGATAGAGGAATTTTGGGCGGGTGGGGTGCTGTTTGCTTGCCTACCTTTTAATTTCAACCAGTCATCTTTCTGCTTTATATTGTTTGGTATCGTTTATATATATATATATATATATATATATATATATATATATATATATATATATATATATATATATATATATATATATAAATAAATGTAAATTTGGTTCGTTAAAAGTGAATAAAACCATATTTCTACGTTACCAATTTATTTGAAATTTTCAGACAACCCATCTTTAGAGTCGAGGCATGTTTTTATGTTATTAAAATAAATTTACCTCGCGAATTATTAAAATATTAAATAAAATAAATATATTTTCGTAACCGTTAGTACGAATCTGTTCTGTTGATAAAACTGAACTTCCGGTTCGATTCATTTCACAGCCACGAATTGACGAAAGATTTCATTTTCTGTTTACTCGATAAGTAAAAAAAAACAAAAAAAAACATAATTCATTTGTTTATCTTACAAATTTTTTTATTTAAACATTTTTTATTTATTATATAAGACAAAAAAAGTTTGTCGCTTGCTTTTTGATTTTTTGTTTTTGTTTTTCGATATAAGATTGGTTGGTAAAAGTACAGTTTAAATAATATTTGGTGCTAATGCAAAGAGTGGTCCGCGCTATTTTTTAAATCGTATTTCCAGGTTTAATTAAAATTTTATTATATGTTTTTTTATTCAATTGTAAGGTTAAAATACACCCTCACCTCCCCATGTTAAGAATGGCTTTTTAAATGTTAACGTTATTATTTCAAAACGGATCACTTTCTGCATGAGTACTGTACTTTCACCTAACAATTTAATAAACAAAACATGGTACTTATGCAGAGAAAGTACCATAATAATAGAATAATAACGTTATTTAGAAAGCTATTCTTAACATGGGGAGGACGTTTTGTTACTATTCTATACTTTCACCTAACAATTTAATAAACAAAAGATGGTACTTATGCAGAGAATGTACCGTGCTGAAATAACGCTATTAAGAAAGCTATTCTTAACATGGGAAAGGGAGAGTGTTCTGTAACTATTTTATATTTTCCCCTAACAATTTAATAAACAAAAGATAGTACTTATGCAGAGAAGGTACCATGCTGAAATAATACCGTTATTTAGAAAGCTATTCTTAACATGGGGAGGGAGTTTTGCATCTATTCTAAAATATGAATGCTTTTTCTTTATTAAAGAAATTGGGTACTCGTGCACTTATTGATACGTGCTGAAATAATAACGTTATTATTTAAAAAGCCATTCTTAACATGGGGAGAAGAGGGTGTTTTGTAACTATTCTGGACTTTCACCTAACAATTTAATAAACAAAAATTAAACTTAAGCAGACAAGGAACAGTTCTGAAGCATTAACATTATTTAGAATACAATTGAATAATAAAAAAAAAAACTTTAATTAAACTTGGAAATACGATTTAAAAAATAGTACGGATCGGTAAGTGAATTAGCACCATCAATTTGTCATCAAAGAGGTCAAAGTTGAAAGACCTCTTGCCAGCCCAATTTTCGCCCCAAAACTGGTTAAAAAGCTTGCTGCATGTCTAAATATCCTTTATATAAGATTTCAAATGTTTAGACCCAAAATTGACTGAATAGTTTGTTAGAGACCACAAAGGTAAAATCTTAGAACTTTGGCCTCTTGGTAGCCAAATTTTCGCCCAAAAACCGATTAAAAAGCTTTCCTTATGTCTGAATACACTTTACGTAAAATTTCAAAGGTTTGGATCAAAAATTGGCTGCATAATTTGGTAGAAACCGCAGAGGTCAAATTTGTTTTAAATTTGAACCCAATTTTGCCCTATTAACATTTATTGTTTTGGGCTAAAATCAAATTAAAAAGCTTGATTCATGTCCAATTAATCTACATCTGAAATTTCAAGAGTTTAGAGCAAAATTGTCGGAGGAGTTTGGTAGAGTTTTCAAATGTCGAATCGTTGAACTTTGATCCCTTGACAACCAAATTTCTTGTCGAAAACCGATTAAAAAGATGTTCCCAAATCCTAATACGCCTTATGTCTCGATAAATCTCGAGTCTGTAGACTGAAAATTAACAGAGTAGTTTGGTAGGAAAATATACACACACAGACACGCACACAGACAATTTCACTCCTATATATATATATATATATATATATATATATATATATATATATATATATGTATATATATATGTATGTATGTATGTATATATATATATATATATATATATATATATATTTCATTTTGTTTATACCAATCTTTTAATTCATGAAGCTGCATGTAATTACATAGCATAAAACAAACAAATTACAAAAGTCCAAATTTCAAGATGTTGACTATCTTACAATTTATTCCTTTAAATATGTTGACATGTACAATTGAAATATATATATATATATATATATATATATATATATATATATATATATATATATATATATAGAGAGAGAGAGAGAGAGAGAGAGAGAGAGAGAGAGAGAGAGAGGGGGGGAAGTATTAGAAGTAGTTGCTAGTGAGGGACACATTTATGGAAGCAACTGATCCGTCTGAAACAAGATGTCATGTATGTTATGTTTACGTGTGACAAAGTTCATATTTATATACTTTTAAAACCAAAGTACAATTTCATATCTGTTCAAGATTTAAGATCAACAATCATTTTCATCAAATTTTATTATTATTATTGGCACACAAAGAGATTATTTTTATTTATTTATTTTCTCCTTCTTCTTCTATTATTATTATTATTATTATTATTATTATTATTATTATTATTATTATTATTATTAATCATTATCATCATCATCATCATCATCATAATCATCTTGGTGGGGGGTGGGGGGTGATTTTCCCAGTTTGGTAACATTTATTTGCTGTGTGTTTATATTTCACCTATTTTTTTTTTTTTTTACTTTTGCTGATTATTCAGGAGAATCAACTTATTTCTAGTGGGATCCTGTGGAAATCCCGACATTTTTTTTATAATCAATCAATATAATTTTAATATTTTTAATTTATTATTTTTTTATTATTATAATGCTAATAATTTTTTGAAACAGTAAATGCCTGTCAAAGTTATTACTATTTAAAAAAAAAAATGACTTTTTCTTCTTCCAAAGAAATAATTTCCATTGTTAGCTAAATATTCTTTAAATAGATAAAACGAATAAGTCTATTCTTTTTTTTTATTGAAAATGGTAACAATATTTATATTTTTTAGCCAAAAAGATATGCACTTTCTTTTTATTGTTAAAAACATTGTCTTCATCTTTTAAATAAACGAAACAAAAGTTTTATGCGTTTTATTTAATTTATTTGTTGTTACAGTTTAACTCGTTTCAAAATAAATAACCCTTGTCTTTTTCTTTTTCTTTTTCCTTTTCCTTTTCTTTTTCTTTTTCTTACCGTACAAGTAATTGTCACTTCTCAACTAGTTAGTTTTCTTTAAATATAAATAAAGGCACCCAGAACATTTCAGTTCTTACGTAGTCAGTTTCGAGGATCGATGGAGAATTCTGAGTCAGTTTCAGAAAACGACCGAAGCAGATTACAATTTGAAAGAGATCCATTTTTAAAAAGGGGGCCACGAGTGATAACGTATATATATATATATATATATATATATATATATATATATATATATATATATATATATATATATATATATATATATATATATATATATATATATATATAAAATAAAAATTACAATTAAATTTACCAAAATGATCCAAAATGGTAAAACTAAAGTATATCATAAATATTAAAGAATTAATATTTATAAAGTAATCTCAACCATATATATATATATATATATATATATATATATATATATATATATATATATATATATATATATATATATGCACACACAGAAAAATCTTTATTACAACAAAGAAAATCCAATTTTATGAAGAAGCAAAAAGAGACTTTCTCGCGTCGCCATCCTGAAAAATTATCATGGGCAGATGAGTTCACAATAATTCAAACTTGTAAGATCAACCTCGTAATGCGGCCGATGTCATATTAATTGCTTTAAATCGTTATATAATTGTTTTTATAAAAATAAAATTACTTGATCAGTATACGTGATTTTTGGAATATGACATTTCTGTTCCGTGATAAGTACATATACTATTAATATTTTTCGTAGTTTTCATTATTATTATTATTATTATTATTATTATTATTATTATTATTATTATTATTATTATTATTATTATTAAGTTTAATTCTAAATATGAACCATGCCGGCTATCAAGTCAGTGTAAACTTTGCAAAGTATAATAGGGAAATGACCCCAGTGCAGAAAAAAAAAGTATTTTATTCATGTAATAATCAGTAAACACACTTACCTAGTCAGTCTCGAATGTCGACGGAGAATCCCGATTTATTTTAGGTGAAGCACTAGTAAGCACATTACGATTTGTGCTTTTACACAATTTGAACTGAACTAAGTTTTGCCGAACTAAACCTAACAGTTAAGTTATGGTTCGGTTAAGGTTGAGAAAAATAGCTCGGTTAAAATTCTGTAGAAGCACCCTACTTTCTTTTCTTTTCTTTTAATGTTTTAGGGGCTAATTTTTAACACTAACCATAACCCTAATCCTAACATAGCAAACAACGGTATGTTTAGTCTCATCTGCCGTTTTACATTTTTTTCGCGCCTTTCAAATCGTAATCTATTTCAACCATTTTCCAGGGATAACCCGTGATTCTCCATCGATACTCGAGACTGACTACGTAAGTACTGAAATGCCTGTTCATTACAAATATCAAAATAAACAAAATAAAATTTACTTCCAACCTCTTCCTATTGATCGATCCTTAAACATGATGATTGACAATCGCCTGCAATTCCAAAACAAAGCTTACATCTTAAAATGTTATATATCGATTTCTTCCTGGCTTATCCAATCACAAATTATATTCAATTCTATGAAACAAATATATATATTACTTTTTTTTTTAAATGAAAATAAACATTTTCTTTTGAAAAATTAAAACTAATACTTACAACAATTCCAGCTACTATGACAATAACAAAATAGCCAACAATGACCAATGCATCTGCCCAATCTAGGTCGGGATTTGTGGACATGTTTATTTTATTATTGTTACTTTTTTTTTTTTTTTTAGCTTTTCGTAGTCGGGCGTGGAGTCCCCAGGTGACCAACAAAGTTTTACTTATCTATGTACGCCGTTGAATTATTTTTACCTGTAGAAAAAGAAGAAGAGGGAAAAGGGTAGAGGTTGGTGATCAAAGTTTGCTAGAGCGCATGCGTGGAATAAACGAAGCAAAACAATTGACTATAGTCATGACATCAGATATCTTTTAATAATCGGGGAAAACGTAAGAACTTAAAAGGTGGGTGGTAGAAAAAAAAAAAGAAAAACTTTTGAGAAGTACAACGATACACGCTGAAGAAGAAAACGAAGAAGACAAAACATTTCAGACAAAGAAGAAACTTTTAAAAAGCAAGAAACGTTGAAGAAGAAAAAGACAAAACATTTCAGAAAATAGAAGCACAAGAAGAAACATAAAAAGAAACATTGAAGAAGAAGAAGAAGAAGAAGAAGAAGAAGAAGAAGAAGAAGAAGAAGAAGAAGAAGAAGAAGAAATATCCAAGAAGAATAAGCCTTGGAGAAAGATATAAATATATTTATTTCGCTTCCAATACAAGAAGATGTGACACAAGGATCGGAAAGTGTATTGAATAGCCAGCCAGAGTACTAGCCTACAAAAAAAAGACTGGCTACCCACGTCGGTATTTTCCTGTAGGGGCACCTCAGGCGATTAGCCATCAACTACCCCCTTTTCAAGAAAGAAAGCAAAGCCTGGGAGGATTGGCCTCATAGAACTGCACAAGATCAGTAGCAATCAAAAGAGAAAAGTCATTTCAAAATCAGCCCAGATTCTGTTTGGGTGCCGATGGGAAAAAATTCCTGTCTGAAAGAAGATGAAACATCGAACTCAGGAGCCTGTACGGAAATTCAAACGAAGCCTTAATTTAATCCACGGGGATAGCATGCTTGCTCCATCTTAATTCGTAATTTTATTCTTAGTATCGACAAATATTAGGACCGAACATTTAACCCTAACCCAAAGAATGTTACTTAGAATTGATTTCCCTTAGTACTTTATCCGTTACGTCACATGTCCTTGAGAACAAATAAAGTTGTTTATTAATATAGAATGAAACTCCATTTCGTTGTCTCTCGTCTCTATAAAATGGTGACACAGTCGTGATATGAACACGCAACCTCATTCCGTTCTTTTCACTATTAACTAAAATGGTGACCCCAGAACACGTAACTTTCTAGGCTTTATTTGTTATTTTTGTTATGCTTAAAAACAACAAACTCTCAGTATTGTTACATTTCATATTGCCAAAGAATTTTTCCTTAAAAAAAATAAACTCGGTTTTCCCGCATACTCGTCACGAAAAAACAAAGGAGCATCAAAAAAAAAAAAGAAAGAAAGAAAGAAACTGCCACTTTACATTGACGAGCGAAAACAATCTTCAAATATCGCTGACTCATTACTTGAGAATTCTCTAGAACACTGTTCTAACACCGGACATTGTTTTCGCCGAAAAGAAAAACAAAACATCCCCGCGGGACAATTAAAACAAAAAAGCTGAAGCATTTTAAAAGACACGTGTCACATAAAAAAAACTAAAAACATTTTAGTGGAAACACATTTCACTAAAAATAATTCCCATAGAAAAAAACAAAAACTTTTCAACTCGATACGTTTCCTTTTCTTTCACAGCAGCTACATAAAAAAAACACCAGCCTAAAAAAGGGTTAACACTTTCATAGTGTACGAAAAATTCTAATATCTGGCCTGGACTTTCGCTGTTTTTCATGCTACCATTTTCTCTTAGTAATTCACTGTTTTATGTGCACACCAAGCATACAACAACAACCGCAAACACATTGATCAACTCGACTCCATTTACATACGGCCGTCAGTATTCTCTGCTACAAGAAACATCCCCCTCTCAAAATTATCTTACAAAAAAAAAATTCTTTTCATTGAAAAGTAACATTTTTTTCACAGAAAAAAATAAATAACTGTTTACTCAACAGTCGAGACCAACTAAAAAGCGTTACTGGCGACTAGCCATCCAAAACACTCTTCACAGAACACAGTCGAAACATTTATTTTTTCACAACCTCCACCGAAATAAACTCGTCAACAAATCAATTCGTCATCAACGTTTAGCAACGAGCAACTTAACAACTTCAAATTCCACTGGAATCGTTCAAATTTAAAGAAATTATATTCTATTCTATGAAACAAATTTGAACGAAGTCACAAGCTTCAAGCCTCGTGTTGACACAAAAAACGGATTTTACAAGCAACTGTCATGGACGGGCATATTACAAAATCCTCACTACTTAACCGGTTTCCTTTGTACCGACGGCTACTACCTATAAACATGTGTAAACAGAACTGAACTGTTCTCTCCCTCGACAAGCCGGCAATATATAAATACTATCTTTACAAAAGAACACTTCAACCTACTAACCCGTTTCTCTCTTGTACACTCTACTAACGAAGATAACAAATAAAGTTGTGTATTAATATAGAATGAAACTCCATTTCGTTGTCTCTCATCTTTATAAATATCTTATATGTTTTTATATAGGCAGATGTGGTTCTCGGTTGATTACGTGTCTGTGTCGGATATATACTCGAGAGAAAAGAATGAAAAAATATTCTGTTGTCACAGCCCTACTTATCACTAAAGATCGCCAATTATCACTGCAGATTCATATATATATATATATATATATATATATATATATATATATATATATATATATATATATATATATATATATATACTAGACTACCCGTGACCCGTTGGGTCAGTATGTTATATTAGCTATGGAATTAATGTATGAGCGTGACACTTGTGACATAAAGAAAATAGTTTTTTGTGACATAACAGAAACATTTCTATGAAAGTATATTAAATGAAAAAAGAATATAAACAGATTTGCACTGAACAGATACCATAATACTTAAAGTTGAATTCAAATTTTGATATATCTTTTTTTAAATGAAATTGTTGGTTGCAAGTAGAGAATAGTTAAAAACACTCTCCCCATATTAAGAATGTTTTTTAAATAGAAAATGAAAATGAAATGTAACTTTTTTTCATTTATTTTAAACCATTGGGTCAAATATTTGATTTATATGTTAATAATAAGGTCAATGAAACCAATTAAGACAATGCGGAAATATACGATGTAAAAAGATACAGTAAGCATTAACAATTGTCTATTTGGATAATTTAAACGCGAAACAACACCCCAATTGGGATGCTGAAACCGTACACAGTAAAACAATACGTTTTATTGTCACGTTGGTTATTTATTTGTGACGGAATTAATAAAACATATTTTCGGAAAAGGTTGTTAAAAAATGAAGAATAAATAAAAAAAACGGGGGGGGGCGGTGGGTAAATCACCGTTGTAAAATGCTCTTATGGTTGTCAACTCGTTAAAGTAAATTTATTTGTAAGAAAATTGCGTTAAAATAATTTAAACGTAATACGGAAATGAACGATGTAAAAAAAAAGCAGAATGTATTAACAATTGTTTATTTAGATAATTTAAACGCGAAAAAAAAATTGAGACGCTTAAAACGTACGCAGTAGAACAACACGTTTTATTATCACGTTTATTATTTATTTGTAAATAATATAGAGATAGTTTAACCCCAACCGAATAAAAAATGCTCAATACGCAATAGAGAGTATTATTATCAGAGAAAGAAAATTAAAACTGTAAGTTGAACCTTACAATCAAAATTTATTATTCGACTGAATACTCCAAAAATTGTTTTTTGGAGTATTCAGTCGAATTTCAGTTCAACTTACAGTTTTAATTTTCTTATATATATATATATATATATATATATATATATATATATATATATATATATATATATATATATATATATATATATATATAAGTGAACGTGTCTGGTGTCTGTGTGTGTGTCTGTCTGTGTGCTTGTGTACATTTTCCTTCGCAATAACTACAGACTCGAAATTCGATATACAGGGTACTGAGATTTGGGAAAATCTATGTGATCGGTTTTCGGCCAGGAATTTGGCTGTTAAGCGGTCAAAATTCAACGATTTGACCTTTGAAAACTCTAGCAAACTCCTCCCACAATTTGGGGCCTAAACACTTGAAGTTTTAGATATAGGTTCCTTGGACATGGATCTAACCTAATAACTCGATTTGAACCCAAAACAATAAGTGTTAAGCGGTCATAATAAGGGTCAAAGTTTAAAAAATTGACCTTTTTGTTTTTTGCTCAGCATACACGTCCAAACACCCGGGAACGCCCAGGATCCATGCTAGTATATTTATAAAAGTGTACGTGTCTGTGTGTCTGTCTGTGTGTCTGTGTACATTTTCCTTCGCAATAACTCTGTCAATTTTAAGTCTACAGACTCGAAATTTGATATACAGTGTACTGAGATTTGGGAAAATCTATGTGATCGGTTTTCGGCCAGAAATTTGGCTGTTAAGGGGGCAAAGTTCAACGATTTGACATTTTAGAACTCTACCAAACTCCTCCGACAATTTTGGATTTAAGCCAAAAACAATAAATTTTAAGAGTTCATAATAGGAGTCAAAGTTTAAAAAATTGACCTTTTTTTTTTGTGGCTCAGCATACACCTCCAAACACCCGGGCAACGCCGGGCATCCATGCTAGTATATCTATAAAAGTGAACGTGTCTGTGCATCTGTGTGTCTGTGCGTCTGTTTGTCTGTGTGTACATTTCTCTACGCAATAACGCTGTCAATTTTAAGTCTACAGACTCGAAATTTGATAAACAGTGTACTGAGATTTCGGTTTTCGGCCAGAAATTTGGCTGTTAAGGACTCAAAGTTCAACGATTTGACCTTTGAGAACTCTACCAAACTCCTCCGACAATTTTGGGTCTAAGCACTTGAAATTTTAGATATAGGTTCCTTGGACATGGATCTAGCTTAATAACTTGATTTGAGCCCAAAACAATAAATGTTAAGGGGTCATAAAGTTTAAAAAAATAATTAAGGGGTCAAAGTTAAAAAAAATTGACCGTTTTTGTTTTTTTTTGCTCAGCATACACCTCCAAACACCCGGGCAACGTATTATATATAGTGTAGTGTAGAAAGGTGTATAGAGTCTTTATCGTAGTCTTAAGTGTATTTAGTATATGATTTAGGGTTAAAGTTGGGACTTAACTGGATACGTGGTGGTTCTAATTTAACGGCGTGTAAGGTGTCTATTATCTATGGAGGGGCATTTTTTAACATATGCAAATGAGATGACATCACTATGAATTAGTGTATACTTTTGGGAGGGATATTATGGTGGTGATCTAAGGCGAAAGGGGAGGGTCTGGGTGGGTAGTTATAAAGGATATTCAGAGATAGGACAAGCTTTTTTTATCGGTTTGGGTCGAAAATTTTTAGTTGCCAATATATAAATGTATATATGTACTGGATTTTCAAAGTATACTATATGCTAGGTAATATGTGGTAACTGCGACCTGGTAGACCAACACAAAACTTATCTTTAAAAATTTACTTTCTATAAGCTTTTGGGTGTGCTGAAAACGAATATTACATATAAGTCTACATACATACATACATATATATATATATATATATATATATATATATATATATATATATATATATATATATATATATATATATTCCCTCTTTTATTCCCTCTTTTGGAAATAGGGTATGATTATGAATATCTTCAGTGTCAAATAATCTTTATACACAGTGAAATTTGTATTATATATGAAAATAAAAGAGGGGAGATATAACATATGAGAAATATTTAGAATCAAGTCTTCCCTTGCTGTTATTTCAGATAATTTGAAACCATAGCAACATGTTTTAGTCTCCTCTTCATCAAGGCCATAAGTTTTGGGAAATATCAGATATTTTGTAATTCATATGCAAAACTAGGAAAACAAATGTCTATGACTGAAATATTGATAAAGATGCAGCATCTTTCCACCCAGAAAAAAATCCTTTAAAATTACAACTATTGTTGGTTTTTGAGGATGCTGAAAACGAAAATAACGTTTCCAATTTCCAGAAACCGAGTAGTTTCCAAAATATGAAGAAATTATAGTTTTAAAAACGGGGGAACACTTTTCTGTATTAACTTAACGTGAAACGAACACCCACTTTATAACCAACTTTTTTTCGGGAGAGAGTGTCAGTTATTTTTTTAAGGGTGGTATTTATTTGGTAACTGCGACCTGGTAGACCAACACAAAACTTATCTTTAAAAATTTACTTTCTATAAGCTTTTGGGTGTGCTGAAAACGAATATCACATTTAAATTTTCCGCAAATAAGTATTTTTCAGAGTATTAAGCAAAAATATGCACGCTTGTGCGTACAACAATGGCCACCACATTACATAAAGAAATACATTGCTTACTACCTCGAAAAACACTTATCATACGTATGGTAACCTTATCTATTATTTATAATTAAGTGCTTCCACATAGTATCAAATTCTATATTAATTCTGTTTAGTAGATAATCGTGGCTCAGTTTCCCTTTCCCTCCATATATGGTCAGTGATACCCGATTTTTTTAATTGCCATATGGATTACACGTTCTTTGATTTTTCTTTCCGGTTAGAGGTATTTACAAACTTAAAAAAAAAAGTCATTGTAATTATAAAAACCATGATATTGTTATTTAATGTTATGTTAGAAAATTATTTTTAAAAAACTATTATATCTCACGCAATCTCAAAAAAAAAAAGGAAATTATACTTCTAGATTGATATAGCTGTGCTACTAATGGGGGAAAACAACGTAAAACGGTGCCAATTGTGTAGAAGTAGCATTGTGATCATAAAAAAACAGACAGGATTATAATGTGTTTATCGAATAAGAAATGTTAAAAATAAATTATTAATTTGCCCCATCCAAGAAGAAAGCCTGCCTGAAATGTACTTTTTGATATCAACTATTTTTAATACCTACAGGCACTAGTATTTCATCCTTCCGGAATCATCATCGCAGGAAGCTATGATTACCGTTGGTCATGGGATTCGAATCCCGCAACAAAGTCATATATATATATCCATGAACAAAGAACAAACTAGAGGATCAGCGTCAACCACAATGATATTCAAATGAAATTAAACATTTATAAAGGCATAAACGTTATACAAGAACGTATATGCATAAAAATATGTATATAAATGGTAAAGGTATTCTTATCCCGAACATATTTTAAAAATGCAAATCATAATGCACTATTATAGAAACTTAGTGTATGTTTTAATTTCTGATTAATTTAGATAGCTGATTTTTCAGGGAGCAGTAGAGTATACAATTCGTTAAAAGTTACTGAACTGAATTGAATTACATTTTGAATGAATAATAGAACAGGTTTGTTGTATTTTTTTCGTGCAAGGAGTTGTAACGATCGATTAAGAATGTAAGGAATGTTACTTATCGATTGTTGTTGCTGTTGTTGTTGTTGTTGTTGTTGTTGCAGCTGCTGCTGTTGCTGTTGCTGCTGTTGCTGCTGTTGTTGCTGCTGTTGTATATCGAGGAATTAACATGATCTGCATGTGAATATTTATGAATGTAGAATTAGGAGACGCTACGTTTGTTTATTGTTCGGCAATTGTATTCGAGGAATACTCAAATAAAAGATTGCAGTCAACCAATCAGAACGCCGCAAAAATAATTTCCTCTGACCGTGGGAGTGATCCATATTTACTACTATTTAATAATCTAACAAAGTATAATTCTCTCAGTAAATACAAATCAGTGCCCCAATAGAATGAGAAAATGAAACATTTACGGTACGAGATAAAAACTATATACATTGAAAGAGAATTCCTGATGTTTGATATGAGAGTGGAAGTAGATATTTTTAAGTGAGTGAAAGTTACGCCCGCTTCTAAGTGTGATTGTTTTGTGAAAGTTAAGATAATCAGAATTAATATAAGGAATTAGGAAATCGAATGAAATGTTAATTTCCTCAAACATGCGTCAGTTATTGGCAGGAATCGTGATAATATTGGAATTATATGTAGCGTTTTCTTTGTAGATTAAAGGTGTCTAGATTTAGAGGAAAAATCGACTTTATTTTATTATATGTATAGATAACACTGATAAACTAACCCCTGACGAAACTTGGCCCAGCTGATAAACGAAGAATAAATAATTATTTTTTAAATTTTAGATATTATTCATCCGGTACAGAAAATAAAACTTTGTGGGTGATTGTTTTGTAGTTTATGTCTAAAATTGAGACAATCAAACTTTGTAGGAACTGAACACTATTGCGTGGTCCCTGGTTCTATTTCATCTATTTTTATTGTTTAGATATTTTATTTGACGTTTAAATTTTTAAGACACTGTTTCTTTTTGCGTAAGATTTCCTAGAGACCAACTGTGTAAGTACAATATTTTAAATGTGCCAGTAATAGAAACTAGAGGTCACTCTATTTGTTTTGAGACTTTGAAAAATTTTGAGATTAAAAATTTTCAGACGATGATGCACGACGGTGGGATCTAACGATCGCTAGACTCAAAGAAAAGACTGCAATTGTCAAAGAAGGATGACAAAAGACTCGGGTGAATATTAGTTTGCGTTTTCTTGTCATAAATGTTTATTATATCTACGAAGTTGATCTTAAGGATAGCATAGATTCAACCATTATATTTTCTTTTCGCCCCCCCCCCTTCCACTCCTGTTTTTTCATCTGATGTTTAATTTACTTATAACAGCACTAGTTGAATTTCAGAAGCCCACCCCCCCGCTGTTCTTTTATATAGCAATTTCTTAAAACGTCACTAGCAAAAATTGAGAAAGCGATCAGGCCTTTGTTTTAACGGTTAATTTAAAAAAAAATTAAAAGTCTTTTGGAACGCTGATGTTGTTAAAGCTAAAATTCTCTTCAATCAGTTTGCACTCTGGAGACGAAGCGTGTTCGAGATAAGTTGCTGCTATTTTAATTTTTATATTTAATTTCAAATATTAATAACTACATTTTATTTCAGTACTTAATTTATATTTTCATTTCCTGATTGTTTTATTTAATGACAGCGTTTTCTCGTCATAAATGTTTATTATTTTTTTTATGTTGAATTTACTTATAACGCCACTAGTTGAATTTCAGAAGCCCCTCCCGCTTTCTTGTCATAAATGTTTATTATATCTACCAAGTTGATTGCATAAACAGATTATAAAATTTTATTCATTGTTAGTGCGTGAGAGGTTAATTTATCACCATACTTTCCCTTTAAAAACACACCAGTTGGACTTTTATTTAGTATAATACTTAATAAATTCTTTTTTTTTTATGGAGAGTAGAGAACATTTAGTGGATGCATTATCGGCAGCTCTCGTTACACTCGCTTCTCTTTATTTGTCCCTCAGTACTCATTTTTCTAATGAGTGATTTCTCTGACAAAGGGAGAAGAAAAAGCTGTATTCTAGGTTGGCAGTATTTTGCGTGAAAAGTCGACAGAGACTGCGGAAATTTTCTGTTTCTATGTCTATCCTTGTGGCCATGTCACTAGTAACTGGAGTTACTGGAGGTAAACTTTTTATCTGGGCTGACGTTATCCGCCTGATAGTCAGGGACCCGAACCTTGGATTAACCACTAAGGAGGATGTCCTATCAGCAGGCGCAAAGTACTGGGGCTGCTGTATTGCCAATTCGTGAATGGATTCTGGACCATGCAGTGGCTTCTGGTAGGGCCTCTTGATGCCATATTAGTGGGTAATTGTTACGGCTTTATCTTATCATGTTCTACAAAAAAGAAAACAAATTTCTTCGATTATTTTTCTCTCCTAGTTTCCCCTCTCTGTCCTGCTCTAGGAAAGGCTAACCACCTAGTCCACAAACTCCAAAATTCCATCATGACAAATTTCAAGAAAAAATACACAATTAAACCTGGATCTCCAATTTCTAACGTAGACCCCACTACCATGTCTCCTTCTCCAACATCAGGGATCTACATTCTAACCTTCCAGAGGTTGAAGCCCAATTACAGGAGACTAAACCAGACCTTTTCTTTTTAAGCGAAACTGGCATTGGACAGACTATTTCCCTAAATGTGTTCGTAATTAAAGAATACTCTAACTTAACTTCTAAATCTGACCCCCAAGATCGCCATGGGCATGGAATATGTGCCTATATTAAAGATGGCTTTCCATGTGATAGGGACATCTCCAAAGAAGATCCTAACTTACCTTATATGTGCTTCCGGGTTGCACTTACTCACACTACTGCATTTATATTTACTCTCTATCGCCCCCATAACAGCGGAGTTACTATCTTTAAAAACGTATCTGAGAAAATTGACCAAGTTCTATCAACTTATCCTTCAGCTAATATTCACGTATGTGGAGACTTCAATGTTCACAATGTGGAATGGTGGACCCACTTAAACAAGGCCGATGATGAGGGGAGGTTCTGTCATGATTTCTCCATTGCTTATGACCTCACTCAGATTGTTCACGAACCCACCCATGTGGCTGACAATGACGGCCAGTATGCGAGTCTACTAGACATTTTTCTCACAACCTGCCCTGAATTATGTTCAGTTTCTGTTCTGTCTCCTCTTGGATCTTCTGATAATTCAGATGTATCAATTAAGATAAAAATGAAATGTGATAAGTCCTCAGACGTACCTCTCCATCTTACAGTATATCGATACACTATGGCTGACTGGGATAGCTTCCGTACATTTATATTGGATCTACCTCTGCATTCGATGTTTAGAAAGGATGTGTCCTCTATAGTATCAGACCTGACGGAATGGTTAATTGTAGGTATAGACCATTTCATACCCTCGGAAAGTTCCAGCAAAAAACCTTACAGCCAGCCATGGTTTTCTCCAGAATTTGCTGCTGCTATTGCGCACAGAAATCACTTTTTCCACTACTTCCAACGTAATGTATGGAAACTAAAGCCGCTTTCAGGACTGCCAGTAACCATTGTAAGAAAGTAATAAAGAATGCAAGAGAGTTATATACTCAGTCCTTCAAGTTCAAAGTAGCTGAGCGGCAGCTTGATTCCCACCAGTTTTGGCAAATAGCAAACAAAATCCTGAACAGAAGCGTGTGCTCTATCCCAACTATCATCAATGGACCTGAGGTAATCTCGTCAGCATCAGGCAAAGCTAAACTCTTTGCCAAGAACTAATTCTACCCTTTGCAACCAAGGCCGCCAACCCCCAATATTTCCTCCTGTGTCAGAACTAGCATCCATCCTTACAAAACTGTTTAAACGTTGTCTTAAGGAGAATTGCTTCCCGCCACTCTGAAAAATCTCATCAGTATGCCTTATATTTAAGAATCCAGGTGATCGTTCATCCCCCTCTCAGTACAGGCCAATAAGTCTCCTGTGCGACATGAGTAAGTTGCTGGAATCTGTGTTAAATACAGAAGTAATCACCCATCTCAACAAAAATAACCTTCTTAGTGACACACAATATGGTTTCCGTTCTGCTAGATCTACAGCAGATTTGCTTACAGTTATATCTCATAGGAATAGTGAATCTCTCGAGGAGGTTACCTTTCTAGGGCAATTGCTCTTGGCATATCAAAGGCCTTTGATAGAGTATGGCATAAAGGTTTACTTCACAAGATCTCCAGCTACGGTATAGCTGGAAATGTCTTCTCAATTATTAAATCATTTCTCTCTGATAGGTTCATAAGAGTAGTGGTTGATGGGCAGAAATCAGAAGCTCACAGTATTAATGCTGGAGTCCCTCAGAGGTCCATCCTGGGTCCAACTCTCTTCCTGATCTATATTAATGATCTTCCAAATCACATCCTTACATCATTCGTAGACATCTATGCTGATGACACTACTATCGCATCTAAGACCGTAAACGACCAAGTTCTGATACTCTGATACTCTCTCCTCTGATCTTGATCACGTTGTGCAATGGGGAAAGAGGTGGCTTGTTACTTTTAATGCATCTAAAACCAAGCTTTTATCTTTATATCATCAACTTTCTGATCCCATCTGGCATCAATTGAAATGAATGGCTCTCATCTTGGGGGGGCCTCAAGTTTTGACAAGCTCCTGGGCTTGACCTTTACTCCCGATCTTAAATGGAATACGTTCATCAAATCTGTTGCCAAGGCCGCTGGAAAAATGGTGGGATCCTTCTATCGATCTAGTAGATATCTCACTGCTGATGCAATTCTCTATCTATATAAGAGTCAGGTACGTCCAAGGACGGAATACTGTTGCCACATATGGGCAGGAGCTGCTAGAAAAGACTTGTCCTGCCTTGATAGGGTTCAAAATAGACTTCGTGGCCTGGTGGGAGATGTTCTTTTCTCTTCGCTGCAACCTCTATTTCACAGAAGAGATGTTGCGAGTTTCTCTGCTTTATCGTTGTTTCATTGTGTTCGACTGAGCTTCAATCTATGGTCTACCTCGCCAAATTTTCACAAGAAACACTCGACTAGCTGAAAACACTATCAATAATTCCCCTCACTCTTTATCTGTGCCTAGACCTAAACATAGATTCCATGATCAAAGCTTCTTTCTTAGAACTGCACGCCTGTAGAATTGTTTTCCGTTTTTCTGCTTTCCAGCTGTCTATAATATGGTTGTCTTCAAGTCCAACGTGAACAAGTTTCTGGTGAGCCGTTCCACTTAAGTTAACAAATTTACCGAACTTCCATTACTATCGATTACTATATTGTCCTTTTGACTACTCTACACTCTTTAACCCTTATCCTTGAGTAGCCTCTCGGCCTTGATAAGTGGTGCCGCCTATGTAAAAAAATATATAAAAATAATCACATTCTTATGGACATAATGCGTACAAAGTATTCATTCGACGTACCTCTAGTGTGATTCCTTGTCAAAACTGTCTGCGACAGGTTTTGAACTTGATGACTTTTCAACTAAAATGCAACACGTTTCTAAAAGCTATATCCTAGCTAAAATTGCTAACGTTACATAACCCAACTACGAATCTATCGCAGTCATCACAAGACCGTTACTTACAACGAAGATTGGATACTGAAATCATACAGCGGTTGAAGAATAGCTCGGCACTCTAGAAGAGACATACTCCTGAAAAGGACAAAGACATAGATATTCGCAAATGTCATAGTCCGTTATTATCCTAAGAAGGGCGACATTATCTCAAATCAACGTCTGTACAACCAAAAGTAGTCCTGGTAGTTATGGCCGTAACAGCTGACCACGATGACTAATATAGTTAGCTAAACTGCAACAATCGCTGTTACCAGACAGAAAAAAATTGGACAAGTAATTTAATATTATTAATAATATTAATTTTAAAATACGAGCCAATAGTTTAAATGCAATTGTTAGTGTCTCAGAATCATGAATAGATGCTATTGTAAGCATTTATTAATTTCAGCTATTTTTATTACATTAAAAGGCTTAGAAGCAATATTTCCTTGAGTCTTATTGGAGAAAGCACTACAAACTATTACTCATTTTTACTAGCAATATTTTTTATATGAATTTTAATTGCTTTTATTTCACTTCTAATCTTTTTACTGAGGAATTCCACATTTTGTGTTAGATAATATCACAGAACGAGACAATATTGACGGTGCGAGGTAAAAACTATGTACATTGAAAGAGAATTGTCGTTGTTTAATGAGACAGTGAAAATAGATATTTTGGAGTGAATGAAGGTTACGCCCACTTCCTGTAGGTATGGCTGTTTTGTGAGAGTCGCGTTGGTTAGAATTAATGTAGGAAATTAGGATCGAATGAAAATGATTGTTTATTTCTGGAAACGTGCATCAGTTACTGGAAGGAATCGTGAACGTATTGGAATTACATTTATTTATTTTTAGATATGATTTATTCGACTCAGCGTTGATAAAAAAAAATGCAAACTTTGTGGTTGTTTGTTTTTATTGAATCTTATTAGAAAAAGCGTTGTCAGCCATTATTCAAATTTACTACCAATATTTTTTCTTATATTAATTTAAATTGCTTTTATGAAACTACTGGTGTGTTTGTACTGTAAGAAAAATGACAATATACGTGTTCATCGCTGGTCTTTATTGCATAACTGAAAACAACGCAGGTGTGCATTTTTTTTTCTAATTGCTAAGATTAAAGAATGTCATTAATGAATGGTACGTTGACAAGCCTTAGCACCCAGGAAAAAGAATAACCTTAAATTATAGGTTTCAAATTTTCGTCATTTTCATAAAAGGCTTTATTAATATTTATAAGGAGTGTACACCCTCTGTAGAAATTGATGAAGAAAGAAATACGCTTCGCTAGTGTTTTCACTAATATTCATATTTATATGACATAACATCTCAGTCGGTAAATTTTAAAATAAATAAATAAATAAGAAAGAAGAAAGAAAGTAAACTTCTGACGCTGGAAAATAAAATTAACAACAAAAAAGAAAAAAGTATCAATCGGTATAGAAAAAAGAAAAGGAAATTTTTAAAAATGTATCATTATGGAAATAGAGTGAGGGAATTATTTTCAGATTATTTAAGACTTGTTAGTTGCTTTCTCCCTTTGTATAAACACTTGAAATGGTTAGGGTTAGGGTTAGGGTTAGGGTTAGGGTTAGGGTTATAAACACTTGAAATGGTTTCGACCAATACATTTTTTACTCACTAAATATTTGGTGATGAAATAACTACATAGTTATCTATAAAAAACATAAATACAGATTGGTCGTTATTAGAGAGTGGATGATAAATTAAATGGTTATTGCCATTGTTGCTGTTCTTATTCTTTTTTTTTTTTTTTGTTCTTTCAAACGAACTTCTGAACAGAGCCTATAAAGGTTATGCTTGAATATTCTCTGCTCTGTAGGAAGTTTTCCTCGTTGGTTGACACCTCGACACCTAGAATAGCAAGCTTTTAGCAGTTACATATGAAGTCAACCAAAATTTTGTCCAGAACACAAATAGAAATTGCACAGAAGCAGTGCTGTTATCCTTACTCTATGCTTTTGTAGTTTCGTAGTAAAATTGTGAACTGTTAAAGCGAAACACTAGAAGCTCAAGGTTGATGGATTAGATTGAGAGAATAATTGAGCACCAAATACAAAGTCAACTAAATGTATAGAATAAATGTTGTTTCGTTTTATGCCTGGGCAAAGTACTACTATGCTAGGTTTACACCGACACAAATGTAAGAGCAGTACCTTGGTAAGAAGAAGAACCTGTATTTTACTTTTGACGGGCCAGCTTTGTATAAACTAATTGTATGTGAAATGCTCAAAGTCGTGTTAGCATTAACAGCACATTTAGTTACAACTTTAACGTTAAACTAAGAGTACGTCAGGGTTTATTCATATATGTGTTAGAGTGTTACAAACAGGTTGTCCAGAAGAGATGTACGGAAATTTGTTTGCACACATGAAAAATTATAAAAAATATTATGAAATGGTTTCCATTTTCAGCTTCACATATTCCTTCCTTTTCCAAAACGCTATCTATGACGAATTGCAGGAGCATTCGATTACAATTTACTTCCCTGACTTCATCGCTGATGTTCTCTTTAAATTTTTGTAGAGATCCAGGTTTGTTGATGGATTCTTTAGATACCCACACAAAACAGTTGCTGACCGAAAACAGAAGTCATTTAAAAGGTGTTATTTTTCGGATTAAAACTTTTCCTATTTTTATTTATTACTAACCTGGGTGCCCTGCGTTGCTCGGGTGTTTGGAGGTGTATGTTGAGCAGAAAAAAAAAAGGAATAAAAAGTGGTAGTAAGCAGGCAGGCTTGAACCCGTATCGCGAAGGAGGAAAAGAATGTGAAAAAAAGTGACGTCTTTGCTGTTGTGCCCATCGTAAAACCTGGAAGTGGCGAACATGAAAATTAAGGCTAGTCAATCGAAAAGAGGGGATGACTTTCGAAAATATCTTCGAAAAAAGCGATACTCCTTGTAGAAAACTGCCCCGTTGAGGGTGAAGGAACTAATGTTTTTAGCCAATTTTTCGATATTTGTCGTTCGAAAGCTCGATGTTTAAAACGATATCGGTTTCGCGACGTTCCGACGTGTCTGTCAAAAATTTTAGGCAGACATACATACATACATACATAAATGCATACATAAATGCATGCATACATTTAAACAGACAGGTAAGATTTATATTACAGATGATTTTTGCCAACAAAAATATTCAAAGACAAAACAAAACACATCAATATATACAGCAGTCGCCTTTTTTCGTCAAAATTCAGTTACCATATGACTATGAACACAGGTGCTACATAAAATTCCAATATTCTTGTCCATAATTGATAAATGTTTCCGGAAATCGTCAATCAGTTCATTCGATTTCAGGCTTCCTATATTAATTCCGACCTACCTAACTCACAAAACAGTCCTACCTAGAAGGAGTCGATGTAATTTTTACTTTCTAAAAAGCTACTAACACTCTTATTTTCTTATTTCGTGATATTATCTATATATATAAAAGCGAAAATGTGTGTATGTATGTTTATATGTTTGTATGTGTGTTTGTGTGTCCGCCAAAAACTTTCGACAGACACGACGAAAATTCACAAACTCGGTATCATATTGAAGCTCCATCCTTCGCTCGAAAAATATCGAAAAATTGGCCAAAAACGTTTTTTTTTTTTTCAGCCCGAAATCGACAATTTTCGACAGGAGGGAGGGTCAACAAAAACGGTCCTCTCGTGACGACGACCGGTTCTACACATGCGTCAAATAACGCCATGACATGATTTACTTTAAATAGTTGAAAAACTGACTATATTTCATGTACGTCGTGTTAGCTCAGTTGATTAGCGCGTTGGTTCGTTATCTAAACGTTTTGGGTTCGAATCGTGGTGTAACATGTCTTTTTTTTTTCGATTTTTAAAATTTAAATATTGAACCAGTGTTATTTAAGCCATTTTTCACATAACGTTCGTTCTTCTGTTTTTTTGTTTTTGTTTTTTTTTACTTCGCTTATCCACCCCCGACCACACACCCCAAAACACCCGGGTACCCACCGATTTTTTAAATTTTAATATCGAAACAGGCTTATTTAAGCCATTTCTTTTTTGCTTTTTCGATTTTTACATTTAACATCGTTCGTTTGCCTTACGTTAGTTTTTTTTGTGTTTTTTTCGATGTTTTGATTACCCCCCCCCGCTTAAGTTTAACGTTGTTTTCTTTTTTTACTTCGCTTATAATAAACAAACCTGGTCATTGACCTCATTTGCTGAATAGCTATTGCTCTACTTCCGTGCGCGCACCTGTCAATTTGGTTCTTACTTAAATAAATTCAAACATCTTTCAGTAACTCATTCTGGCTGGCCGATTTTATTTTCAAAGTTCGCCTCAGGGCTTCGGGTTCGATCCTACCCCCCCCCCCAACCCCCTGGTTTCTTTTTATTTAACAGCACAAACACACCCCCAAACACCCGGGCAACGCCGGGTACCCCAGCTAGTCTATCATAAAATATGACGTTCCTCAATAAAAACGGTCGGCTTCCTCTACTTCAGAAACTTATGTTTAAGATGTTTTGATTGGTTGATCACATTCCTATTTGAGGAATACTCGAATATAATTGTCGAACACTAAACAAACATAGCTCTCTTATTACTAGATTCCGTAAAATGCCTAAGATAACAAAAATATTATTCTTAAATTATATTGTTTCTGCTTTGACGAAAATGTCAATAATTATTCCCTTACAAACACTGTTTATTACATTACATAGAAAAACGAATGATATGGAAATTTCTTCATCTTCTTAACTGTTCGTCATTACTACTTTCACAGACTGAATGAAGATTATCGACTAGAAGGCCTCGATTTATAATTAATATCAAACTCATTTGTATAATTAGAATGTTTTCTTCGTAGTTTGAAAATATTTTTGGTATTTCTATGCATAATTTATACAAACAGTGTTACACATAATAAAATTCTACTGCTTAATTATACCATTCTTTCTTTTACTATCATTTTTGTAGCAAAATCAAAAAATAATGTATGTTCCATATATATCACGAACGTTTTGTCTTTATCGTCGAATCATCTTCAGATGACAAAAATAAATGAACCAAAACCCTGGAGACAAGAAAAGAATTAATAAAAGCAAACAGGAATGTGTTAAGCTAAGAATGATGTTATGTTTAATAATGTATACATATATAATAATGTATATATAATAATAATGTGTATCTATAATAATGTGTATATATATATATACACACACACACATATATATATATATATATATATATATATATATATATATATATATATATATAAAGGTAATTGTTTTACCTTCCTAATAAAATACATTAAAGAACACAGCACAAAAGAGCAACAAACTTCCTTTGAATAATAACAATTTGGTGTGTGTGTGTTAAAAAGACAAAAGAAAAACAAATTAAACACAGGCAGAAATCATTAAAACAAAATATTTATTGGTTTGTTTGGATCAACGAACGTCTTAAAAAAAAGTGAAGATTTTAGTTTTATTGAAAAAGGATGAAACATAAGAAACAAATAAAAACATGAAATAGATTTTCTTTTTTGCCGCATGTGTGACTAAAAAATTAATCATCAAAGCAAAGATTTTAAAATGGGAAAAGGGAGCTGAAAAGAAACAGAAGGAACCGAAAAGAAATAGAAACATAGAGTATAAACTACTTCCTCGATCTCCTGGACAGGGGACGCTAATACTTAATTTAATTATTGTTAAAAATCAACAACTAAAACTCCGCATAGCTTTATAACGATGAAAATAGCACGTAATTTCAGCTGAGACCTGTGGCGTAACGATATATGCACTCAATCATAGGTTCGAGGAACCCTAGAACAGCCAAGCCACGCTAATGAGTCGTAGTATGGGGAAACACGTGTACGTAGATAACTGTTTTATAATTAAAATAAATAATATTTGTTTGCTTACATTCAAATAATATGGGCGATCTTTCTATGGTGGAGACGCTAATACCGAATTTAATTACCCTTAAAAGTCAGAAGAAAAAAAAACAAAAAAAAAAAAACGAAATAAAAATAAGTAATACTTTAACAAGGATGAGAGTTTATTATTCAGTGGCGAGTTATATTTCATTGTTTCAGTGCGGGTTTTTCCATGTGTTTGCTTAAGTTTAGATGATGAGAGAAGGATTACAATACTTTCGATGCACTTGTGGCGTGGAAGAGAGGATTAAGTTTTGTGGGAGGTGCAGTTTGTAAAGTAAAAATTGTGGGTAAAAGTATGTATGTTTCTATGTATGACTTGTGCGTTAATGGGATTGTTGTGTTTGAGGCCCAATTTATGTTCGTAAATACGGGATTTTATATAGTTGGCCGTTGCACCGATATAAAACACCGAGTATGAGGTACATTTTATTTTGTAAATGCAGACTAGGGAAGAAACTGTCGGGTTAGGGATAGGTTGTGACAGAATTTGGTGTTAAGTAAATCCTTAATTTTTTTAAAGTTTAAGTTACGTTTTCATTTCAGACTAGCTGTACCCTGCCACGTGTTGCTGTGGCTCAAATTGGCGCAATGGAAAAAGTTCCAAAATGAGAAACAGCATGTTTCTTATAGGTTTCAATTTCCATTTTGCATGGGTACACAGTTTTTGTTGTTCCATTTTCTTAGCTGATATAGAGATTTTCCGGTTTGGTGACTCTTGAATACGTAATATAAATTGTCCATGTGAAAAAACAGTCAGTGTGTAACTGTAAGGCCCACAATTGTAAAGATTGTTCCCTGTGCTTTGTTGATGGTTATTGCAAATGACAATAAAATTGGAAAGTGCAATTTGCTAAAGTGTAATGATGTATCCGGTGGAATCATAGGAATGCATGGAATGAAGATATATTCATCTGTGAAAGGTCCTGTTAAGATTGTTGTTTCTATGATATTGTTTGTTAATTTTTTTTTACTGCAAGCTATGTGCCATTGCAAAGCTTGGATTAGTTTATATTTCACAACATGATAATTAGTACACCAAATTTCAGTTGCAATACATGCGGTGGCATCCCTGGCAAATATAGCTGTTGGATAATTAACCACTTTAACTGCTTTCACAACAGTGTCAATGGATTTGTATTTGACTACCTCACTTGGAATTTTACATTGAATAATAGCGTTAAGTTCATGGGCATCTTTGTATTGACCTGCAAGAATAGCTCATTCACTCAGTCAAATGGAATTCTTATAATTTGAATATCTGCAAAAACCTTTTAAACTAACTATTCTTTTGATGAAATAAAATTACAGAAATTACAGAAGTTAAAAGTCAAAGAATTTTGCCCTTAACTCTGATCAGCTGGCACTTTTTCGTACCCAATTTCCCACAAGTGATGCAAAAGTTTTTGTGTGGATCGAACAATCGGCAACTGGACATGCATATTTTGAGTTAAGTTTAATGTCTTCACATGGAACAAAAAAGTAGAGTATTTGAGGCAAGCATTTATTTCATCTGCTGATGTTGATTGAAGAATAACAGGTAACATTTCTCTGAAATCTCCTGCAAGCAATATTACTCCATTCCCACACAAATCTTGACACGCAAATCTTAACAGGATCGACCAAGAGCCTCAAGTGATTTTTTGCGTACCATTGTGCATTCATCCTAAACAATAAGTTTTGATTTCTGCAATATTTTTCTCCATATTGGATGTTTTGGAGATGTCGAACATGAGATTTTTGAAAAATTGAATGTTTTAAAGTAGAATAAATAATTCTTCTACTTGGCAGCAAGGTCGCAGGTATTCCTCATGCAGCAAGGGCTAAGGCTATGTCATTTTGTTACCAAATGGCTGCCAAAATCAATTTTATTAGAAAGGTTTTACCAGTTACTTCTGGTGCTGTTCAAGGTAGCAGTAATTTCCAAATAACTTTTATTCTCACAGTCAGTAAATTAGGTGACTAAAATAAGATTTATCCATGTTTTGACAATGCCTTATTCACTGTAATTAATTTAGGAGACTAAAATAGGATGAGGGATTAGAGATGGACAGATAGAGAGGAAGATATATAGATAGAAAAGAGACAGTGGGAGGAAAATATAGAAAGAGAAGGAGATAGAGAGATAAAGGGATTGATAGATAAACAGAGAGAGGGGGAGAGTTAGAAACAGAGAGGGATGAGACAGAGGAAAGGAGAGAGATAGAGGGAGTTAGAGAGAGAAAGGGGCTCAAAGAGAGATGGAGAGGGTGATATAGAGAGAAAGATAGATTGAGAGAGGGAAAGGGAGAGATGGATAGAGAGAGATATTAAGAGAGGAAGAGAGAGGGGGAGAGAAACAGAAGGTGAACTACACTTCACCGTTTTTTTCCTCGTTCAGTAGAGAAGAAATCTTTCGAGACTTAGGCAATTTCAATGTTTTGTTATTATCCAGAGTACCCCTTTTTTAGGGGGGGGGGGCTAGATTTTCATCACATTAGAAACCGACCGGGTTATCTGTACTTTCACTTAACAAATTAATAAAAGAAAAACATATTGTAAAATTTGAATTTAACATGGAAATACTATTTAAAAAATAGCACGATAACCTAAGTGCATAACTTCCACTTTAGGTACTCCTTGGGCGTTGAGTTCCATGGCGACCAGCATAATTATTTAATGGTCGCTCCCTTAGCCCCCCCCCTAGTCAAGGCTAATGCATGCGCACGTAACATTTTTTTATTTACTGACGTTGGCTTAGAACTAAACGATTTATTGATAATTTCGTAACCCTTAAACGCATGCCGAAAGATTTAAATTGGTTCATTATTGTTGTAATGAAAAAAAAAAAGTTTCATTCAACACAAAACCAAAAACACATATTAATGATAAATGATTTATTATTGTATTCATTGAAATTTATTAATTTTTAAATAAAAAAGGAAAAAAAAAGAAAGTTAATAAAAAAAATAGTTGCTTATGTGCGCATAAAAAACTTTCTTTTTTTTTTTTTTTTTTTAGATTAGGTCCACCTTGGAATCACCCCCCACCCCCAACCTCCAAATCTTAAGAACAGCTTCCGGAATAAACATCACTTTTGGAGGGGGGGCTAATAAACACCATTGGGGGGATATTTAAAAAAAAAGTCGATAAAAGTCGTCATTTAAAAAGAAATTTAAAATCAAATGTTTGTAAAAGTGAGAAATTATTAATAAATGTTTAGTAACATTTTTCGGTGCTAATGCAGAGAGTAATCCGCGCTATTTTTTAAATTGTGTTTTTTTTATTCCAACCAATCTTATATCGAAAAATAAAAAAAAACTCAAAAAGCAAGCGACAAACTTTTTTTGGCCTTATATAATAAAGAAAAAATGTGTCAATTAAAAAATTTGGAAGATAAACAAATGAATTATGTTTATTTTGTTTTGTTTTTTTACTTACTAAACAGAAAATGAAATCTTTCGTCAATTCGTGGCTGTGAAATGAATCGAACCGGAAGTTCAGTTTTATCAACAGAACAGATTCGCACCACGGTTAAAAAAATATATTTATTTTATTTAATATTTTAATAATTCGCAAGGTAAATTTATTTTAATAACATAAAAACATGCCTCGACTCTAAAGATGGGTTGTCTGAAAATTTCAAATAAATTGGTAACGTAGAAATATGGTTTTATTCGTTTGGAATGAACCAAATTTACATTTTTATATATATAGATTATATTTTTCCTTATGTACAGATGAATCACTACTTACCAAAACTTAAGGTCACTCGAGGATAAAGGGTAATGATCGTGGATGATGAACAATAGTATGAAAGGGTTGAAATCAATAGTTTGAATAGATAGAGTTTTCTTAGGCCGGCTCAACAAGTATTTGTTGACATTAGACTTAAAGATGATCATGTTACTGTCAAGAGGAAAGCAGCCTCGTGATAATGTATACAACAGATAAGTTTTTGTAAAGAAAATTTGTTCATGGAAATTTGGGGGGGGGTAGATACACAAAAGAAGAAAGGTAAGTGTTTTTTTCCTATGAATGTTTTACAGACAGAACCAGAGATTGAAGCTCAACCGAACACCTATAGTGGAAATAACGACAGAGTAGAGAAATAAAACCACTTTTTATTTTTTCTCCCCTCTCTCGCCTTTTCTTTTTCTCTCTTATTCTCTCGTTTACCTATTTACATATATTCCTCTCATCACTATTCTTTTTCTTCTTCCCCCCCTCTCTCTCTCTCTTTCTCTCTCTCTCTCTCTATATATATATATATCGCCTTGTCTTTCTCTTGCTCTCTCTTTCTCTCATTTACTTATTTACATATATACCTCTCACCACTACATTATTTACGAAATACCTTCTAAAACATCAAAGTGCATTTAGCGCCGTATGCACGATGATATGCAAGCAACATAACAACAAATTAGAGTTTTAGTTGCATATAGATTAATTTTACTTATATGATTATTTCCTTCAAGGAAATTACCTTTGCTTTTAATCTCAATGAATTATATTGCCATTCAATAGGCATTTTAAACAAATAGAAATATTATCTTGGATTTTGATAAGATAAAACATATTGACAATGTAGTTGAGATGCAAACAGCACACCTATAAACCTTACTATCCCTGTTTCTTGGTCATAAACTAACGTTGCCTTTTGCTACTTAAGTTATTGCGTTCATAAACTGTTAAGTCAATTAGGTTTGTAACTTAACTTAACGAGTTACTTAGCTCATAATCTACTTAACTCATAATCTACTGACCCATAAGCTAACAGGTTGCTGAGTCCCAAACCTCTTAAGTTATTTGAGCTCATAACCTATTAAGTTCATTGAGCTCATAACCTGTTAAATTACTGAACCAGTAGCCTGTATAATACTGCACCTATAAACTATTAACTTACTAACCTGTCAAGCTACTTGGCTCATAATGTCTTGGCGTTAATTGGGCCCAAGACCTATTAAGTTTATAACTTGTAATTTACTGCATAAACTTATTAAGTTATTAGGACCATAACTTATTAAATTACTCAACTAATAACCTATTAAGCTACAAGGCCTATAACCTTTAAATTTAATTTGATCTCTAAGTTAGCACTAGGCTCATAACCTGTTAATTTACTGTGCCCATAATATGTTAAGTTATTGAGCGATTTTGTTCAAGCTGACTGTCGGAATAAACACATGATGTTGTGTCTTCTATGACTTTTTATTCTTTTTTTTTTTTTGTCTTGCAACATTATACTGTCATCCAATTTTTCTTTTCGCGAAAGGAGTCAGTATTGACGTAATAATAACCGATTGTTTCTGCATAACGAAACAGATCTGTAAAAAATGTGCCGAAATTTTAACATACTGGAGGAACTGTCTTTCATGAAAATATATATATTTGGATTTTCGATTGTTACCATCATTCTTTTGTATCTGCTTTGTTGTTATATTTAACACACACTCGTGAGCAAAAAAAAAAAAAAATGGGCCAAACAAATTTTATACATTTTATTGCACTAAAAGCTATATTGAACAAAGAACAATTGAACAAGGAAACTTAAACGAGATTAATAACACAGAACAAGACATTTATTTAATAAATGCTTAGGATGGAATAGCATTCCCTTTTGATTTCTTTAAAAGATCAATCCTTTTAGACATGCTCTCAACCAAAGTGGAGCACTGTGAAGAGGAGATGCTATTCCAATTGCTTTGCATAGCTTCCCACAGTTTTTCATTGTTCAAAAAGTTCTTCCAGCCAATGCACAAGATGTTATCGACCAAATATTCTCGATTGGGTTTAAATCGGGGCTTTGACCTGGCCAAAATATCACATCAATTGAATTATCAGAAAACCATTTTTTGTGACTTTAGCAGTTTGTGCAGGGACATTATTATGTTCAAAAATGTTCTGGGATATTCCCAGCTTCTGGATACTTAGTAACAGTCCTGTTTCTAATATTCGAATGTATTCCTTTGCATTGATTGACTTCTCACATCTAATAAGTTCTCCAACTTCCGCTACAGTAAAAGTTCCCCATACCATTATCCATCCATTCCCGTGTTTAACTGTCAATTTTATGCAACTTGGCGAAAATCTTTCTCCAGTTCTTCGATTGCACCGTTCGGGAGCATCGGGAGCATCACTAACAACACAAAATCTTGATTCATCTAACCAGAAAACATTCCTGAACCAGTCTGTATCTTTCTTGCCATAACATGAGAAAAATCTCTTTCTATCATAGATGTTCTTCTTAGATAAAAATGACTTCTTTGCACACCTTTTAGAGGAAAATCCCATTTCTTTCATTCATCTAGATATTGTATATCTAGAAAGAGAATTTCCAGACCCTGTTTTGAATTCTTTGCTATGGTCAACATAAGTTTTCTTTCGATCCTTCAAAACAGTTAATTTAAGCCTGTGGTCGTCCTTCAAAGTGAATGCTCTAGGGCGACCAGATCCAGATTTCCCTTTTACCAAGCGTTCAACTTCGAGCCTTTCATTAATTTGCTTCACTACAGAAAGAGATGTTTTCACTTTTTTTTTTCTTAAAATATAAAAAATCTGCTTGCAAGTCATTTTGAACTGCCTTGATCCTGCAATTCGTTTTTTTTTATATCCTCGTCAAAGATGCGGTTCTACCATTTTTAGGATTAATTATTCCACTCATTATTATATGCTATAATAATAATGATCTGCAAAATAGAAATTTTCAGTTAAAATTAACAAAAATTAATGGAAAAATATTGAAAAATCGATATCTTCCTTCTTTCACTCTTGGCCTATTTTTTTTTTTTTTTTTTGCTCATTAGTGTACATTGAACAAAAGGATTCGGATACACAAAGAGTGAAATATAATTGAAAGAACATATTTCGCTCTTGCTGCCCATTTCTCTTCTGTAGGGAGTGAGGTTCAGTGTTGGGTGCGTCAAAAAAAAAAAAAAAAAGAAAGAAAGAATGGTGGTCTGACCTATCTAGGAAGATACAGACAAAATTCTGAACATGTATTGAACTAAAGACCACAACTTCAGGGCACTATTGTCTCCCCTTAACAAATAAGTTGTTGGATCATAGTGGTACTAAGAACATTGTATTACATGTTCAGAATTTTGGTCAGTGTTCTTTCACAGAAAAAAAAAAAAAGCAGAAAAACTTCATCGACAGTTTGCTCATGCCTCGAAGGAAAAACTTGTTTCCTTGGTTAAAAAAAGTGGCAAATTCAATGACAAGGAATTTATAAAGGCGATTGAGGAGGTTTGTGAAAACTGTCAAATTTGCCTTAGATTTAAAAAAGCTCCACTGCGACCGGTTGTGGGATTGCCTCTTGGCAATAGATTTAATCACACAGTTTGCATGGATTTGAAAGAGTTCATCCACAATGGGGTGTGGATACTACATCTCATTGATGCCGCTACCAGGTATTCGGCGGCAACATTGATCAAAACAAAGAAGAAGGAGGAGATCATCAAAAACATCTTTATGATGTGGATTACCTATTTCGGATCTCCTGTTCGTTTTCTGAGTGATAATGGGGGTGAATTCAACAACGAACACTATAGACAGATGAATGAAAAACTCAACATAGAGACCTGTACTACTGCCGCAGAAAGTCCATTCAGCAACGGTACTGTAGAACGTCATAATTTGATAGTTGCTGAGGCAATGAAAAAAACAATTCACGATGAGAAGTGTGAACCTGAAATTGCCTTGGCATGGGCTATTTGTGCAAAAAATGCCCTCCTCAATTACTCTGGACACAGTCCAAATGAACTTGTATTCGGTTTCAATGTAAATACACCCTCAATTCTGACAGACCAGTTACCTGCTATGGAGTCCTCTACTACAAGTGACATGGTGAGAAAAAATTTAAATGCTCTCCATAGTGCAAGGAGAAACTTTTTGGAAGCTGAGTCCAGTGAGAGAATTAGGAGAGCTCTCAGGTCTAATGTCAGAACTTATGCTGATGAAGATTATGCTACCGGAGACCAAATCTATTATCGGAGGCAGGGTTTTAAAGGATGGCGTGGTCCAGCAAAAGTGTTAGGCAGAGAAGGCCAGTTTGTCTTAATCAGACATGGCGGAGCATTTTATAGGATGCATCCGTGCCAATTGATGAAAGTGAATAAAAACAACGAAAAAAGAACAAAAAAAGCTGAAATGCTGGGAAACACTACAGAAGGGAAGAATGAATACCTTTCAGTTGAGGAGGAGGAGTTGAAGAATCAAGTGGTAGAAAGTGAAGATATAGACAGAGAAGAAGTTGTTGATAGTTCTACCAGTTTAAGAGATAAGACTGAAAAACCTGGCCGAAATAAGACCATAACTTATAAAATAAATGGAAGTGGGGAGTGGAAGAAAGGAAAGGTTATGTCAGTACAGCCTAAATCAACTGGCAAATATAGTCATTGGATCAATATAGAACCTGAGGATGAAAACGAGGATCAAGTTTGTATCAACTGGAATCATATTGATCATTAGAGAGAAGTGCCCCAATATACTGAACAGGAAAATGTAGTCCTGCTCACCGCTGAACAAGAGCAGTCGAAAGCTGTAATGGATGCCAAGCATAAAGAAATAAAAAACATGAACACCTATGAAGTATTTGAATGTGTGCCATACACAGGTCAAAAAACAATATCCACAAGATGGGTGATTACTGAAAAATTCAATGATAATCAGAAAACAATGAAAGCTCGCCTTGTAGCACGAGGCTATGAAGAAAATAGTAATCTGAAAACGGACTCCCCAACATGTAGCCGTGAAGCTATGCGAATGGTCATGCTAACCGCATCAATAAATAATTGGATGCTGCAGACCATAGATTTTACCTCAGCCTTTTTGCAAGGTGGTATTTTAGAGAGAGATGTGTACCTGAGGCCACCATCTGATGTTTGTCCTAAATCTCAAGTGTGGAAATTAAAAAGATGCATCTATGGATTGAATGATGCTCCACGGGCATGGTACAAGAGAGTTACTCAGGCTTTGATTGAATTAAAAGGAGTAGCAAGTGCTTATGATAATGCATTGTTTTTGTGGCATGATATTAAAGGAAATTTGACTGGAATTCTTGCTATGCACGTGGATGATTTTGTTTTCTGTGGAAACACAGAGTTTGAAAGGGATGTGATTGCAACATTGAAAGAAAAATTTAAGGTGGGATCTCATGAAAGTGGAACATTCAAATATGTTGGACTGAATGTTAATCAACAGGAAAATGGGATCACTGTAGAACAAGATCTATATGTATCTTCCATATCTCCAATAGAAATAAGCAAAGGGAGGATACTGAGGAAAAATGATGAACTGAATGAAGAAGAAAAGCATGAGTTGAAGAGACTTGCAGGTCAGATGATGTGGGTTTCAACTCAAACACGCCCTGATATAGCTTTTGATGTGTGTAAAATGAGCAACACTGGAAAGCATCCCAAAGTAAAAGCCTTATTTGAGGCGAATAAAGCCTTATCAAAATTGAAATCCAAGAAGGGTTCTATAACATTTCCAAAATTGGGAAAGCCCTCAGATTTACACATTTTGTGTTATACTGATGCCTCTTATGCCAGTCTGGAAGATGGATCTTCACAGGGTGGTTTTGTTGTCTTTATTGGAGGAAGTACTGACAAAATGGCCCCCATGTGTTGGGCGTCAAAGAAATTGGACAGAGTGACAAAAAGCCCATTGGCCTCAGAGACTCTTGCTCTGAATGAGGGAGCTGATGCTGGTGTTTTGACTGCGGTTATGATACAAGAGGTATTTCAGTTATCTAAATTGCCAGACGTTCTCTGCAAGACAGATAATGCATCACTTGTGGAGACATTGAATTCCAACAATCTGGTAAGCGATCGACGATTGAGAATAGATGTAGCAAGGCTGAAGGAAATGAAGAGTAGAGGAGAGATACAGATAGAATGGATCAAGGGTTGTGATCAGGTCTCTGATTGTTTGACCAAGGCAGGAGCTTCGTCTGAGCTTCTAAGGGACTTGTTAAATCAGAAATAAATTATTCACTTGAGGACAGCAGCAATGTTAATGTAGACATTGGTTACCTCCCTTGCTTCAGTTACATGGTTACCTCCCTTGCTTGTGGTGATATAAATAGGAGTCGGCCATCTTGGTTTAGTCAGTTCGTTCGTACAGTTTAGACAGACTACAAGTGTCTCAACAACTAAGAAGGTTATTTTTGCTGTGGTGATTGACTACTTTTCTATTTAACACAGTTTTCAGTAACTTACCCATGACGCACAGGAGACTTATTGGTCTGTACTGGGAGAGAGATAACTGATCATCTGTATTCTTAAATACATAGCATACTAATAAGGTTTTCCAGGGTGTTAAAAAGCAATTTTCCTTAAGACTATGCTTAAACAGCTTTGTAGGTGTAGGAGTTAGTTCTGATTGAAGCTTTTTCAGTGCTATAATTGGAATGCCATCAGGGCCAATTGCTTTACTGGAATCAAGGCTTTTGATTGGCTTGGCAACATCATACACAGATATTTGTATGTCGCATAACGTGTTTTCTGGTGTAGGAGGAAATACAGGGGGTTGGCAGCCTTGGCCGCATAGGGTAGAATTAACTGCAAAATTCTTGGCAAAGAATTTGGCTTTGTCTGATGCTGACGAGATTACCTCAGGTCCATTGATAATAGTTGGGATAGAGCGCATGCTTCTGTTCAGGATCCTGTTTGCTATTTGCCAAAACAGGTGGGAACCAAACCACTGCTCAGTCACTTTGGACTTGACAGACTGAGCATACAACTCTCTTGTGTTTTTCATTACTCTTTTATAGTGGTTGCTGACAGTCCTGAAAGTGGCTTTGGAAGCAATGGAAATAGTGATTTCTGTGTGTAATGGCAGCAGCACATTCTGGAGAGCACCATGCCTAGCTGTTACGTTTTTGCTGGAATTTTTTCAAGAGTATGAAACGTATGTATACCTACGATTGCTCATTCCATCAGGTCTGATACTATAGTGGGCACATCCTTTGTAAACATGGAACGCAGATCTGATATAAATGTACATAAGCTATCCCAGTCAGCCATAGAGTATCGATATACTCTATGATGGCATCCATCAAGGCCAGAGGTTTTGGGGAAATATATATATAAATGTGATCGTGGTTTACCTTTCAGTTCAGCACGCATAATCTTTATATTATATGGAAATATATGGTTGACAGACATGCATATAATTGACCTATCCGAAATTGAACTGTGGCATTATGCAGACAGAGGTGCAACATCTGTTTCACCCCACATACATATTGGATGACGTCATAAAGAGATGACATCATAAATTATTTAAGACATAACGATTTAATGCATTAAACCAGATGAACATAACCGTAAAGAGTAGATGATGGCACAAAATGATGGCATCCTTGATTAAAGTAAAGAGAGGTAGAAAGAGATCTTACAAAAATGTCTACAAAAATGTAACTTCTAGAAACTTTTTAAAAATGGCATCTAAAATGGCTATCGAGACATTTCAGAATTTCATCTCCTTCATTTGTTTTACAAGTACTAATTTGCTCCGATAAACTTATTACACTTCTCTCACCCCTAAACTAAAATACTGCTGACGGCACCTATGGACCTTTATAGTGAAGAAATATGGGATTTAGCAGCAATTCAGGTGGGTTGAGGTATTTTAAGTCGAAGCGCACATTTCTGTGAAGGAATTATAAAACAGGCACAGGGATACAACTTTGAGGTGATGCGCCAGGGGTTGGAGCTTGGCAGATAGTGCTGAACTTATTAGCATTTGTACTTCAAAATGCTACAATCGACTCGAATCCGTCATTCTAGAGAATTGTTTTGCAAAACTTGTTTGTCATCATATAATGGATATTTACTGTCATGATTGGACAGTTCCTAGCTATGGAGTATCGGATATCCGATAAAAACGGAATTGATTGTTAGACGTAACGAACCATCAAAGAATAAAATCTTTTGATAGAATCGCATTTATTGAAATTTGATTAAGAAACGAAACATTTGAAAAATATCTTGTTTAAACCTGTTCTATTTAAAACGGTTTATAGTTCTTAAAACACACAAACACAAGAGTATGTAGAGAGAAAACGACCACTTCTGGCAGTCACGTTACATTCTTTTTTATTTTCTTCTTCTTCTTCTTCTTCTTCTTCTTCTTCTTCTTCTTCTTCTTCTTCTTCTTCTTCTTACTTTACTTATTCATTTTATATTTATAATAAAGAGGTGTGGGTGTGTTGTTGACATAAAATGATCTTTTTTGGCGTCTTTTTGCGAATATTACTGTCGCGGCCACAATATTTTTTATGACTACATTTTATTTGACGGTTCACTCGTACGATACAGATTTCCATGTTTAACTCATTTAATGTATTTCTTGTTTGCTTTATGTATTTAGTTATTTCTGCTCGACCATGACTGAAGGAAAGAGAGAAAGTTACCCATGTGAATCATATATATATATATATATATATATATATATATATATATATATATATATATATATATATATATATATATATCCATATATATATATATCCATATATATATATATATATATATATATCCATATATATATATATATATATATATATATATATATATATATATATATATATATATATATATATATATATATATATATATATATATATACTTTTGATTTGTTTTTACATAAGTACTAATGTGTTGCAAAACAGTTATAAGCATGTTTCGGTCTTCTAGTATTTAGTAACAAGAGACTTCTTCAGGTAATCATAACCCCAAATTACACACACACACACACACACACACACACACACACACACACATATATATATATATATATATATTAGGCACCGCCAAAACTGGGGGGGGGGGCAGGTCAGTACTTTTTGACGGACCGTCTTTTTAAAATTCTACCAAAAATCAGGTAATTATCCGATCAATACGAAATTTTCAGCGATTATTAAGAGAAGAATGAACTTTATAACGGTGTACTTATTTTTCATAAACGATATTTATATATATATATTTTTTGCTTACAACCCCCCCCCCTTGTTTTGAAGTGGGAACAAATATGCTTAAAATAATCATCTGAAACCGAACAAAACATATTGTGTTGTTGTAAGGGACAGAATTATAGATTAAAAAAAAAAAAAAAAAAAAAAAATTGTTTGCATACCTTATTTTGACGTCTGAATATCAGAACTTCGATTGTGTTTAATTATCCCGCTTTTGAGTTTTGAAGTGTGAAATTCGGTGAATATGTTAAGTAAAATAATTAATTTAAGTTAAGCAAAACAAAAACATTTTTTTTAATATTTATACGAAAAAGGCCATTTTAAAATCTTTGATAAATAAATTAACAATTTTTTTTAGCGAGCCGAATAATGCATGAGTGCATGACTATTATTAAACAGGGCATGCTTTGAAGAATCGATACCAAAAAAAAAAAAAAATTCGATAAATATTGTGCCCTTTGTTTTAAAAATAGCATCATTTTTTTCGATCCCGTTTGAAAACGTTTGCCGCCTTTCGACTACGGTGGACCAAACGCGCTGAAATATTTTTTTTTATTCTGCTTTAAATTGCCCCCCCCCCCCATTTTGGGGAGCCTGACCCCCACACACATACACATTAAAAACCAAACTCATACAAATGGTCACCCATCTGGTACTGGCCAGCATCAGCTTAATAATACATTGAAATGTTCGTCACTGAAAAATAAGTTTTTTTGGCCTGTTTGGTCTTCCATAGTTTGCTTCTTATCAAACGCAAACGTAAACAGTGTCGATCTAGACGCGAAATAACTGGTTACATATATGAATAAGTGGAATTATTTGAAATCCAGGTACTTATATTATAATATTTTTGCATATTAGAAAATCATCCTAAATCTTAGTTAGACAATAAATAAATGAATTAATTATTTCAAAAACCTTTTTTTTTTAATATTTATGTACGTTTTTTGTGCAAGACAAAAAATGTCAATTGTTAACTTTTTGGGAAAATTTAACATTTAAAATTTAATTAAAAATAGTAGAAAAAGTTTTACATTATTCTGTTTTCTATATGATAAAATTCAGGGTTTTATCTTTCTGGAAAAAAAAGTTACTTAGAAATAATGGATTTTAATGAATGTAATTTCGTTTTAAAAAACAACAACAACTTGATTTTGCGGCCATTTTTGGCGGTGCCTAATATATATATATATATATATATATATATATATATATATATATATATGAGCAAACAGTTAATAAAATATGTTAAAAACACTTTGAAATGAGTTAAAAACATATTTAATCTGAAAAGGAAACACTAGATAAATGGATAGTCCTTAATCCGCGGAGTTTCGAAAAAATACATTCCTTCTCATCAGAGGGTAGGAATTAGCAAAATGCGGGATCGGATTTTGCATGCAGAAGTATTTGATGAAACAACAACTAAGTCAAAGATCTTACTAGAAAACAAAAAAAGTGAAGCAGAGGGAATATGGTGAAGAAAAAGGTGATTACACATGAATGGATAGTCTGGTGGAAGATAAAAAAATCCAGTGACGGTAAAATCCAAAAGTAAAACTTCAAGAAAGTTAAAAGAATTTCCATTTGTACAAATAAAATCCAAAGAAATCCCGTAATTGGAAGAAGATGGTCCATAATAATCCAAAGGCAGAAATCCATGGAATAATTCACAAAAATGTGTACAAGGAAAAAAGAAAAGATTCCAATAATATTAATATAATAATAATAATAATATAAGATAAGCTTTTCACTCTACTTCCGAGACATAAATATAAGAAAGATCAAGGAAGAGAAAGAGGAGAAAAAAAATGATGATAAAGTTAAATATAAAATATAAAATAAAGGGAAACAAAAGTCAAAATGACCCAGACAGGAAATGTTAAAGGCGCGAAAAAAATATATATATAGGGCAAAATAATATAGATCAACTGAAATGTACAGGTCATCACTTAAAAAAATGTCAGCAAGAGTTGTTAGACGACACTACATGGAAAATAAATAAATTAATTAATGAATTAATAAATAAATAGAAAATAAAAAATAAAGAATAAATAAATAAATAAATAAATAATAAAAATAAAATATAAAAAATATATAAAATAAAATAAAATAAAAATAAAATATAATAAAAAATAAATAAAAAAAATAAAATAAAAATTATTTAAAAGGAGGGGATGGCCGGTATCAGTAAATTCAAGAAAAAAAGTAAGTAAATGCATATAGTAAAATATAAGTAAATATACATACAAGATATGAAAGTGTGGGTAGATTGATATATTAGATAGATAGGAAAGTTTAAAGAATAAAGCAGAAAATGCAGATAAAAAACCGGCCATGCAAAGAAGAGATAAAGAATTAAAATAAAGGATTATTAAATTATAAAGTATTAAGAAGTATGTAGAAAAACGAAAAAGTTAAAGAAATTTTTTTTCATATCTATATAAATGGTAAAGATAATAACTATGTAATTTCCAAATTGCCATAATTATATTTGGACTTATGTTTACAGAAAGAGATCAGTTTATTTTTAGAATTTATTATATTGTTACTTTGAAGGGAAGTAATTATAGTTATAGCTTCGGTTGTGCAGAGGCGACATGACTTAGAGCCTGGAGTATAAGACTTTTTTATGATAGTCCATTATAAGCTCTATTTCCTATTTGGTTTTATCGAGCTTTTACATCTGGCTGAGATAATTTTATAAATATTAATTCTTTAATATTTATAATATACTTTAATTTTACCATCTTGGATCATTTTGGTAAATTTAATTGTAATTTTTATTATTTATATATATATATATATATATATATATTATATATATAATTTATATATATATATATATATATATATATATATATATATATATATAAATTAATGAAAACAAAGGGATGTTGTGTTTACCAGATATACGCAATGGTAAACTTCAAACTAACATAAATAACAGTATTTATATATAGAAACTTAATCCCAACCGAATTAAAAAAGTTCAATACGCACTAGAGCTTATATAAGAGAAAGAAAATTAAAACTGTAAGTTGAACTTTACAATCAAAATTTATTGTTCGACTGAATACTCCAAAAAACAATTTACAAAGTCCTTATTCCGCAGAGTTTCAAAGAATGTTATTCTTGTTATTTTTCTCATCAGAGGACATAAAGAAATCAGCAAATTATATTTGTAGCAATGCTAGAATTTGCTGGTTATGGCATTAAGTGAAGTCGCAATTTATTGTAGCAATAAATGCCAAATAAAAAAGTGAAAAATGCTGGATATGTAAATATATATATATATATATATATATATATATATATATATATATATATATATATATACATACAAACAGCGCATAATATTTCAGCTTGCATATTATAGTAACAAATTTAGTAACAATGATAAAAAGTTAGCAATAATGATAAAAAATTAAAAAAGAACGGTAATAAAGATGGCGATAATAATAATAATAATAATAATAATAATAATAATAATAATAATAATAATAATAATAATAATAATAATAATATTTATAAAGATACGACTGCTAAAAAAATACTAATAGAAGTAATCATAATAGCAGCAACAGTGATAGTGACACGAATGATGATGTCAATTGATAAAAGGTAAATCTATCTATCTATCTATCTATCTATCTATCTATCTATCTGTCTGTCTGTATATATATATATATATATATATATATATATATATATATATATATATATATATATATATATATATATTACACAGCGGTCACCACTTATCAAGGCCCGGAAGCCACTCAGGGATAAGGGTTATTGCAAGTACATTACGTTAGTGTGGAGATTTAAGGGGGCGGTTCATTAGGAATTTGTTAACATTAGACTTGAACACATCCAAGTTGTAGTCAGAAGGGAAGCAGGCAGACGGAACAGAGTTCCACAGGCGTGCAGTTCTAAGAAAGAAGCTTTGTTCATGGAATCCACGTTTTGATTTAGGCACAGATATAGAGTGGGGGAAATTTTTCACAGTGGATTCGGCTAGACGGGTGTTTCTCGTGAAAGATTGGCGAGGTTGGAGATTGGAGTTCAGACGAGCACCTGCATACATACATACTTACACATATACACAAACATACTTACCCACATTTATGATAATTGCAACATCTTGTCAGGCGAGTGCCACTCCCTCAGACGCTGAAAGTCCATGAGCCGGAAATGACTTTAATCCTGCCGGCAAAATTCACACGTTCAAACAGACATGACACTGAAGACGGTCATTAGTATGCATACATATATATATATATATATATATATATATATATATATATATATATATATATATATGTATATATATATATATATATATACATGGACGCATACATACATATATACACATACATACACATACACACATACATATAACACACATATATGCATACATACACAATACATAATACACATACATATACATACATAAACATACACAAGACGGTCAATGGCATATATATATATGTATATATATATATATATATATATATATATATATATATATATATAAATGCAAATATACATATATAAACATACACACATGCATATCTGTAAGCATACACACATATATACATATATACACACACAATGCAAATACATATACATACATATACATACACACGCATACATACACATGTACATACATATAAATACACACACATAAAAATACTTACACACATATACATACATATACACATATGTACACATATGCATATGCATATATACATACACTTACCTACATATACATACACATACATACACATACATGAATATGCACTCATACACAAACATGCACATACATACATACACATATACATGCATACATATATATATACATACACACAGTAATATATGCACATGCACACATGCATATATACACATACATACAAACAATATATATACGTATATACATAGACATACATACATATATACATACATATACACATAGATATACACACATATACATACACCTGTACATGAACATACATACACCTATACATACATATATATATATATAATGATGGCAAATAAATTATTACATGCTTCCAGCATTTCAGGCCTACACGCGTCACAACTTTTCCATGGCTGAGGGAGTATCTATACACAGATGATGCTACAGAGGCTTAGCTTTGTACGACAGCTAAATCTCTCTCTCTCTCTCTCTCTCTCTCTCTCTCTCTATCTCTCTCTCTCTCTCTCTCTCTCTCGATTTAAAATGTTGACATCCAGCAACAAGCAAGAGCAAGATAGCCAGCAACAAGTCAAACTGCAGACCAGCTTAATGCGGGTACAGGTCTCCCGCTTTATGTTTTTTTTTTTTAATCTAAGATTTGCTTCTCCTAGAGGGGTTGCCTTCACCACGGCTTAAAGGTTTGTAAAAAAAAAAATGCATCAATGATCTCAGAAATCACATCCTAAAATCATTCGTAAACATTTATGCTGCCGACACTACCATCTATGGCAACACTTCAAAGGCTGTAAATGACCCTCTCCACCCCACATACACATGACAATAAACACATGCGTACATACAGATGTACGCCAACATACGAATGCATGTGCACAAACATGCAACCATAATCACGTAGAGGCACACAAATACGCACATACATACATACATACATACATACATACATACATATGCCTATACATACGTACACACAAATATACATGTAAAATACACATGAAGGAATAATACAAAAGTCATACATAGTAAGTGATCAGCGGCTGGACCGTTTTTGTCCCTTTTCTTTCCTGATCTTTTCCCTCCTTCCTTTTTTTTTTTTTTTTTAAATAAAAACTTTGTTTTAGACTCACACATATGCAATACATAATAATGATTATGATCATGTTGACAAATTCACACATAATTTTCCAAATAACTCAACGTACGAATCGACGAAAAACAGCAGTCAAATTGATATGATTTACAGACGCTTCGATTTTTTTTAAATAGATCGTTTACATTTATAAGTACACCCATAAAAACACAAGTATATATATATATATATATATATATATATATATATATATATATATATATATATATATATATATATATATATATATATATGCAACGCACAAAATGTACACAATTACATAGACATATGTATAAAAAAAATCCTATACATATTTATATATATGAATAAATATATATATACATATACATACATAGACACGCATAAGGACAATTATATACACATATACAAATTATAATAGATGCTACAACCGCTTTAAATCTGAATTTACCAAGTACATTATCCACTACGACACGGGTCCTTGTGACCGAAACTTTGTGGAAATCCCACTTAAGATGAGAATAGTAGTCCGAAGAATTCAAATAATATGAATGATTCTCATCGCAAAAATTCAGAAACGTGGAGCCAAATTGTTTTCGAAACTGTAATTCATTTAAAGTAGTGTTGTTTTATTTATAAAATAATCGCGTGTAACTCGCTTCCAAAACTTTAAATTAAATATGGATTTGCTAAGAATTTTGAAGTCAGTTTAAATGAGTTTCTATTCAACACTTTAAAGGCTTCCAAATTCCATTTAAATCTCGGATGTTCATTATTCTTTTTTAAAAACTCTTAAAATGAAAATTTCTGACTTGTTTACTAAATGCATTCTGGTGGGTATGATTTCATAATTAAATTATTTTTAACTTCATTTTATTGTGGTTGTTGCAGTGGGGTGAAAGGCGCCAATCGACCATACAACTAATAAAGTAGACACAATACAAATAGGTAATAACAAGGATGACACACAGATGATCGGTTAAACACGACGTGTATCGTGTTTTATTTTTACCAAGAAAAAAGGTAAAATGTACGACAATGGATTTAATCAGCTCGAGCGAGAACGGGCGTCTCGCGAGGTTGACATTCTTGGGTCCTTTAGGTAGGAACTGATAGCTAGATGACAGTGGACGCTGGTACGGTTATCTAGGCGTTAGTGAGCATTGTTACGGTATGGCTGGAGATGTCTTTTCAATTATTAAATCATTTCTCTCTAATAGGTTAATAAGAGTAGTGATTGGTAGGCAAAAATCAGCTCGCAGTATTGATGCTGGAGTCCTCCAGGGGTCCATTCTTGGCCCAAATCTCTTATTGGTCTAACCCTTATCCTTGAGTGGCCTCCGGGCCTTGATATGTGGGACTCCTTTGTAAAAGAAAATGCATCAATAATCTCAGAAATCACATCCTAAGATCATTCGTAAACATTTATGCTGACGACACTACCATCTATGGCAACACTTCAAAGGCTGTAAATGACCAAGTTCTCTCTGATTCTCTCTCCTCTGATCTTGATCATGTGATGCAATGGGGAAAGAGGTGACTGGTTACTTTTAATGCATTTAAAACCAAGATTCTATCTTTACATCATCAATGCTCTGATCCCCTCTGGCATCAATTGAAATGAGACTCCATATTTTGACAAGCTTCTAGGTCTGACTTTTACTCTTGATCTGAGATGGAACACATACATCAAATCCATTGCCAAGGCTGCTGGAAAAATGGTGGGGTCGTGTTACTGCTGCAGTAAATATATCACTGCTAATGCAATTCTCTACCTATATAAGAGTCAAGTACATCCAAGGATGGAGTAATGTTGCCACATCTGGGCAGGAGCTCCTAAAGCAGCTTATCCTGCCTTAACAGAGTTCAAAATAGACTTTGTATCTTTTCTCTTTTCTGCAACCTCTTTCCCACAGAAGAAACGTTGCGAGCCTGTCTCTACTTTATCATTATTTTCATGGCAATTGCCCGTCTGAGCTCCAATCTATGGTCCCCCTGGCTTGACTTTTATGAAAAACACTCGTCTATCTGAAACCACTATCAATAATTTCCTCCACTCTTTATCTGTGCCTAAACCTTAACGTAGATTCCATGAACAAAGCTTCTTTCTTAGAACTGCACGCCTGTGGAACTCTGTTCCGTTTTCCTGCTTTCCAACTGACTACAATATGATTGCCTTCAAAGTTCAACATGAACAAGTTCTTGATGAGCCCCTCCCCCCTTAAGTAATCCAATTTACCAAATTTCCACTACTAACGATTACTATGACATTTTCCCATCAACACTCATTAACCCTTATCTTTGAGTAGCTTCATGGCCTTGATAAGTGGTGAATCCTTTGTAAAAAAGAAAAATAATTGACCTCAGTTTGACTTTTTCCTCGTGTAGAAGCAAATAAAAGTCATAACGGTTTCCCCTTACATAAATAAATAAAATTGTATAGTGTAAATGATAGAGGTATTTTCTCCAAGGTTAGAAATAAACGCAAGATAGCAGCGAAATAAATAAATACTAAAAATGAATAATTAAAAATAAATAATTAAAAATAAAACATTTAAATGAATAAAATTAAGAAATAAAAATAAATAAATAAAAATTTTAAAATTTAATAAACAAAAATAAATAAATATAAATAGATAAATATAATTCATTTTGAAATAGCATTTTCGTTGGTCTGTCACGCTTAATTTTAAAATAGTATTTTCGTCGGGCTATCCTCCATAATTTGAAATTATCTTTTTGTTAGACTATCCTAATATGTAAATAGCATTTTCGTAGGTTAGTCACTTACGTAGGAAACAACGTTTTGGTTGGTCTGTCATACATACGTTTGAAATAGCATTTTAGTTGGTCTGTCACGCTTAATTTGGAAATAGTACTTTTGTTGGGTTATCCTAATTTGGAAATAGCATTTGTTTTTGTCTTCACTTACCTAGGAAATAGCGTTTTTGTTGGTCTGTCACGCTTACGTGCAAAAAAACTGTTTTTCTTATTAAACGCACAGATTACATGAACGCAACTTAGAATATCAGGTTTTGTTTTCTTTTAAAAAAATTTTATGTAACAATGTCGATAACATAGTTAGAATTAGATCACCCAGCTTTGCAATCTCAAATCCAAACACATTGTTTAATTATTATTCAAAGACAGGTGCGATAATGAAAGTATTTTTTGTTTTCTTTTTCTTTCTTTCTGTCTTTTTTTTATTTTTTTTACTCCTCATATCTTGTTACGTACGTTGTCCTCCACTCGAAATAAGTTAGGCATAAGTCAGATACGGAAAAACCATCTCCACTCCTCGAAATTTGGAGAAAATTAAAATTGTCTTAGTCTGTTAATCTTCTTTCGCGGTATCATTACTTTTTAGCACTCGCACCCAACACGTTGTATCTAAGACAGTCGCAAAATAGCACAAAAGGAAAGAAATTCGACGCCGTTTTTCAGTTGAAATAAGATGCATTTGTTCATGGTTTTTACCAAATAAAGCCTCTTGTTTTAAAAGTCTCTTAGTTTATGTCGTCTGACATGTAGTTTACAAAATTCTGCCGTCTTGCCGCTATCATGGGGCTACACGTCCACATCATCCGAACGCATATTTTTCTGCTCCTCCACACGTGGTACATTTTTTTTCTTTTCCTTATCTTTCTCCGTGGCTACGTCACTTTGCACACCCACTGACGTCCAGCTACCTGTTCCACTGCCCGCGGACGTCCAGCTGCCTGTTTTCAGTGCCCACTAACGTCCAGATACCCGTCCCAATGCCCATTGATGTTCGGCTACCTGCTCTAATGCCCACTGACGTCTGAATACCTGTTCCAGTGTCCACTGACCTTTAGTTACCCGTTTCCAGTACTCACTAACGTCTAGTTACTTTTACGAGTGCCTACTGAGGTCCAGCTACCTGTTCCAACATCAGACCCCATCTATCTGACAGACCAACCTAGGGCACATCATCCTACTTCAGGAAAGCAACAATTTCAACACCGTAAGATGTTTATTCTTGCTACAGCTGATCATGACGTAAATGTACGAAATTTTCAATAATTTTCAATTATATTGTGTTTATTTATCAACATAATGTGTCGTACAGGATAGTAGGTGTTGGTATGCCTAATTTTCGAGAGTAGTATCTCTTCCTCAGGAGAGAAAAAAAAAACATCTGCAACTCAGTTTCGTAGACGGATTGTCAAATCAATTTACAGATTATGAGTTGTGTTGAATATTAAGTATCGGTCAGAATTACTATATCTTTTTTTTATCCATATAAATGGTGAAGCGTTGCATGGTCCGCTAAAAGTGTGTAGTTAGGAATGTTTGATCCGGGGTTAAACGTTTAGTCAATAATAGTTCATCAAAAAAGTAATTATAATGCAATTTTTCAGTTCATGTTATGCAGAAAAAAAACATACAATCAGTCTATCTATATTTTCTCAATTACCTCCCCGTGGGTTCTTATGGGGGTCAACATTTTTTTTTCTTTTTATTTCTAAGGCCGTTCTTTCAGTTCATTGTCCGGTACAAAAACACACATGCAATTAAGGGGCGACCATTCGCCTTTTCTTTATTTTTATCATCGTTTTTTATTCAATTACCTCTCTTGTCTATGGTCTTATCTGGAGTCAAAGTTCACACAAGACGATTTCTCGATTCATTCTCCTATAAAAGAAATCATAAAAAGGATCAAAGTCGATTTTATTTGCTTTATTAGTTCATCTATGACCCCTTTGTGCTCAGAGTGCTTTCTTCCACTAGGGTGGCATCGGTTGCTCTGGTCGGGTTCATCTCAGCTTCAGGTAAGTTTTGACGAGCGTCACCCTCGCCATCAGTACAGGCAACCTTACTGTCAAGACTTCACACTCGCTTTCTCACACACCACATCACCGCCACCAACATCGCAACTAGAACTGTTATCATGCTTATCCAACTTCACAATACTATTGCCATATGAAAGCTGACCCATGACCCATTAACATCTTTACTTTCTAACCTAGTCTGCGATTCAATCAAAGTTACTCTATAGATTATCAAATTCTTCCGCTTAACATTCTTGGCAATTAGAATCTTTGATCGACACGCTCCAGCTCTACTCAGTAATTTACGTCCAACCTCACTCAGGTGTGTCTGGACAGGAGTGAGGACACAGCTAAGAGTGGTTTAATATTGTCCAGTGGGGTCCAACCAGAGTTCCTTGCTCCGGATTCACAGGCAGTCTTAAACGGCCAGATGTTGTTAGCCGCATCTTTTCTAGCATCTCTTGCAACTGCTCAAGTCCTATGACACATGAGACCTAAGTGTCTCAACTCCAGGATGCTTACCCACACTCTTATATGTTCATTCCACACAACTCAGGACTGCTTAGTTGGCGTTAGCCGGATACACCATATAACTCGCGGGGTGCATTTCTGAAACAATTTTTCTTTTTTTGATACATCCATCCCTACTTTAACGGAGACGTTTCATATTTCTTCACCCGGATTTTTAATGGACCAGTTATAGTATCACCACTACCTCGATTTTCCATAACCTAAAGCCTCACACTTTCCAACAACGAGAACCTTCCACGCTTGTAACAGTTAATATCGAGAATCCCTCCTGATTTACTTTTATTTGTAGTTTAGTTACTTCTTCTTTGGATACTACCGTCTCTACCACACCGGAGACGTTTCGACATTTCTTTGAAGACTTCCGTCTATACAGTACCGGAGACGTTTCGACATTCTTTTATACTGGACTTCTTCAGCAATACTTCTCTGAATATTTCCGGCTTCTACTTTGCAGGAGACGTTTCGTAATTCTTCATGCAGGATTTCGTTAACGATACTTCTTATCTGAATATTTCCTCATACAGGACCTGCAATGGGCAAATTATAATATCAACACCCTCTCGACCTTTCATACTCTCGCACTTTCCTTCATCGTTTTCTTTCTATCGTTAAATCCATTTGTTACAACCCATTAACCCAAATGCCCATCGATACCGGCGGTTTCATTTTTCGAATAATCGGCTAATTGAAGTATTTCTTTTTTTGTTTAATTATTCGTCTTTTCCCTTCGATTTATCTATTTTTTTAATTTGTCTTATCGACAATTTGTTCATGTGCGATATAACATACAACTGCCCTCCGTATCGGCGGTTACTTTTACTCTATGGATAGGTGTAAATCATCTACTCTCTGTATCCTTATGCAAAATAATTTCTTTTCTCAACTCTTTATTATCATTATAATAGTCCTCAATTAAAAGGCCTGCAAATTATGTTCGACAAAATCTTCAATTTAATTCCTAATAAGTATCAATTTAAATGCTTAAAAAAAATTTTTCAATTTAATTCCC